>NC_057810.1:546556816-546692545 GCF_018294505.1 Triticum aestivum | reverse complement strand
CGGCGACGCACGGGCTCGCGCGGGCCTGCTTCAGGCCCCGCGGGCCGCGACGGAGGAACGGCGGCGAGCGCCACGTGGCCAGCTCGGCTTGGGCGCGGGCGCTGGTGGACATGTCCGGGCGGCGGGTGGACGTGTCCGTCGGCGGGAGGAGAGAGAAGCTAGGGTTTCGGGGGAAGAATTCATCCGCGAATTTCGGGGGGAGGGGCTTATTTATAGATTTTGGGAGCTAGGAGAGTCCAAATGAGGAGCGGTTTTCAGCCACGCGATCGTGATCGAACGCCCGAGAGCATGGAGGGGAGTTTGCTGGGTTTTGGGCCAGTTTGGAAGGGGTTTTGGGCTGCAAAGGGAGAGGGGGGTTTTCGGGCTACGCGGTTAACCGTTGGAGTATCAAACGACCTCCAAATTGCACGAAACTTGACAGGCGGTCTACCGGTGCTATACCAAAGCCGCTTGGCAAGACTCGGTCCATTTCGAGAACGTTTAACACCCACTCGCAATAGGAGACAAAAGGGGAACGCCGGAGGGCATAGGAGAGCCGGATTGCGAAACGGACAACGGGGAAAATGCTCGGATGCATGAAACAAACACGTATGTAAAATGAAATGCACATGATGACATGATAAAATGCAACACGCAAGAAAATGACATGGCAATGACAGCGAATAACTGCAGACACCTGGCGCATCGAATCCGGGGTGTTACAGTTGAAGATAGACTTGCCCGAGCCTTCTTGGATCTGCTCTTCTTGAGAGATTTAGACTTTGAGGATTTTCATGATGAAGACTTTGAAGATTTCTTCTTTTTGGCAACATCAAAACTGTAATCCTCATATTTGTTCTTCTTCAATTCCTTGTCCCACTGAGGACAATCTTAAATGTAGTGACCAGGCTTCTTGCATTTGTGGCACAGCCTTTTCTTGTAGTCACTGGACGAGGAATCGTTGCTTCTTGAGGATTTCCAAAGCGACCACGTCTTGAGAACTTCTGAAATTTTTTCACGAGCAATGCTAGTTCCTGGCTCAGTTCTTCAGGATCACCAAGGCTGCTAGTGGAGTCCTCTTCTTCAGACTCAGAGACTGCCTTGGCCTTCAAAGCACATGGTTTTCCATAGCTCGAACCGTATAGATCTCTCTTCTTAGTAAGCTGGAACTCATGAGTGTTTAGCCTCTCGAGGATATCAGCGGGATCAAGTGACTTGTACTCAGCACGCTCTTGAATCCTCAATGCTAGAGTATCTAATGAAGAATCTGGCAATCTCAGCAATTTCTTCACCGCCTCATGGTCGGTGATGTCAGTGGCGCCAAGCGCTTGAAGCTCATTTGAGATGTCAGTGAGGCGATCGAAGGTTTGCTGAACATTTTCATTGTCGAGTCTCTTGAAGCGGTTGAAGAGATTGCAAAGAACGTCAACACGAGAGTCACGTTGAGTTGAGACTCCTTCATTTACTTTGGACAGCCTATCCCAGATAAGCTTAGCAGTTTCCAAAGCACTCACTCTTCCATACTGTCCTTTGCTTAGATGACCACATATGATATTCTTCGCTTGAGAATCGAGTTGCTTGAGTCTCTTCACATCAGTAGCGTTCAGAGAGGGTGAGACTATGGGAACACCATTTTCCACAACATACCAGAGATTGTTGTCATTTGCCTCAAGATGCATTCGCATCTTGTTCTTCCAGTAGGGGTAGTCCGTTCCATCGAAGGTAGGACACCCAGTAGAGACCTTGATCATACCTACGGTCGACATAACTAAAACTCCGGGCGGTTAAACCAAAATCATACAGAACAAGGGAGTACCTTGCTCTGATACCAATTGAAAGTGCGTTATATCGACTAGAGGGGGGTGAATAGGCGATTTTTATGAATTCTTCACTGCGGAATTTGCTTGTGAGGAAATGAAGAATTACTAGCAGCGGAATCAGTACTCAGAAGTAAACATAACAGAATACAAGCACAGTCATCATGGTGAGATGAAGACAAACTCAGAGTACAGAAAGCGTAAACACAGAATAACAGAAGAGAGAAGACGGACGGACTGAAGAAATTGAACTGAGGAAATTGAGAAAGTCTTCAGTCAAAGTCTTTAAACAGATATGAACAGGCACACAACAACAGATATGAAAATGAAAGAGTTGAGGAAATAGAACCAGTTAGCTCGGTGAAGACAATGATTTGGTAGACCAGTTCCAACTGCTGTCTCAGTTGTACATCTGGTTGGAGCGGCTGAGTATTTAAACTCGAGGACACCCAGTCCCGTACACACAGTCCTCACTGTATTCTCCTTGAGCTAAGGTCACACAGACCTCGCCCAATCACTCGTGGTAAGTCTTCAGGTGACTTCCGAACCTTCACAAACTTGGTCACTCGGCGATCCACAATTCCTCTTGGATGCTCTAGACCTTGACGCCTAACCGTCTGTAAGAAGCACAGTCTTCAAAGGAAACAATCGTTGGATCCACGCAGGATTAATCTCTTCAGTGATGCTCAATCACTTGAGGTTTTGTTGGTTTCTGTTTGGGATTTCCTCACTTGATGATTTTCGCTCAAAGTCCTTGGAGGATGGGTTGCTCTCAAATGACAAGTGTCAGTTTCTCTCGGAGCAGCCAACCAGCTAGTGGTTGAGGGGGCGGCTATTTATAGCCTAGGGAGCAGCCCGACATGATAAGACATAAATGCCTTGTCTGATATGACCGTTAGGTGGGTGGATATTTTGGGACAGCTGGCGCGTAGCATAGCAACGGTCGGAATTTTGACTATCAAAATCCTCAGGGCTATCATGTTCCTCACTGTGTAGGCAATTCACACTGGTGAATTCCTAAATCCTCAGTCAGAACAAATTCCTCAGAGATCAGAAGAACATCGTCTCTGTCACTGAAGAATATGACTGAACTGTATGAGATTTCCAATGGCTTCACTCGAAGGGATTGGTAGGTGTAGAATTTTGAGTTGAGCATCACATGGAAAATTTTCCTTAGTATTTCCTCGACCCCCTTTAATAGTACGGTGTTTCCTATGACTCAAGAAAGAGAAAATGAAACTATAAAAACAAAAGTCTTCACGCTTCATGTTCCTTGAATGAATACCAAGTCTTCAAGGTTACACCAATTTCTTCACTTTCAAAGTCTTCAGAAAGTCTTCAGAAATCCAAAGTCTTTAGTCCAAGAACTTCATTTTTAGGGGTCGACTTTCTCTGTAAAAATCAAACACCTCATAGACTTATATACCTATGTACACTCACAAACGCACCATTCCCTTAACCTATAAGTCTTCAATACACCAAAATCACTAAGGGGCACTAGATGCACTTACAGTCGAACAAGGTAAAAACCCTCCTATCACTATGTGTTGGACGGCCACTTCTACCTACGATGTATACATGGTGGACACCCCTTAGAAGAAGGACGACGATGGCATTCAAGATCCAGGCAAGCACAACCCTTCGATGAACCACCAAAGCGCCGGCGTCAGCGGCGCCGCTCATGATCGCATCGGGTAAATGATAGTAATACTGACACCGGAGATAATGACACTCCGGATAATGCCGAAGACCGCGACCACCCCGTCGAACCCACATCCAAATAGGATGAGAGGGAGGAGGGTCAATACAGCCCCGAACATGCTGATCATGAGGACTCGGAAGACAGCAACTACTTACCTGCCTCCGAAGAGGATGTGAGCCTCGGCGGTGAAGATTTCATCATCCTAGAGGAACCCCTCGAACAAGAATGCTTCAAGAGACAACTCATCGCCACCACGCGGAGCCTGAAAAAGAAAAAGCAACAACTTCAAGCTGAACAGGACATGCTCAATGATAGATGGACCAAGGTCCTAGCCGCCGAAAAATATGGCCTTGAGAGACCAGTAAAGAGTTGCCCCAATTGCAGGTTTCTTTCACAATTTGACGATGAAGCCTTCGAGCCAATTCCATCAAAATACGATTATGCTGATCAACCAGACCAACCACCACGTGGATGGGAAAAAATCTCTCATCACATCGAACACCAGCCCGCACCACCTCGTCGTATTGGCAAGGAGACAGCGGCTACGGACTACACTTATGACTTACGTCAGGACCTGGCCAATAAAGTCGGCCAGACTAGATCAATCTAGGGATCCTGTTGGGGATATAACTATTGGGTATTACTCGCCCAGGAAGGGTCGGGTTATACCATAGGCGGTTCACAATGACAAGGCCCAAGACCCAGAGGAGACTTGAGGCCCACAGGCATAAACTGCCATATGTTTAACTTGTATGTTAAGGAAAGTTTAGTTTTGTCACCAAGCCGGACACGTTGTGTATGAGCCGGCCGGGACTCTTTAAGCCGTTGGGCATCAGCCTGTGTATATAAAGGGGTGACCCAGCAGTGGGTTAGGGAAAGAAACAACAAGTCGAGAACTAGGTCAAGCATATTTGCTCCCTGGTTATCGAAACCCAAGCAATACAACCTAAAGCAGGAGTAGGCCTTTACCTCGTTGCGAGGGGCCGAACCTGGGTAAAACTCACTCTGTCCCTTGTCCCGTTTAACCCCTTCAAGCTAACTATGTTGTGATGGATCCACACCTAAGTCCTCATGCTAGGGCATCTGCCGTGACAATTCCACGACAATTGGCGCCCACCGTGGGGCTCGCGCACAATCGTTTTGAGTTCTTGAAGGGCAGCTTCGCAGGGCTCAAGGGATACGCGCTGTGGGCCGGATGACTAAGAGTCGTCGCGACAAGCTCTACATCGATGACACAGGCTGGGGCTCCAAGGCCGGTTCAATAGAGTATGGGTATCGGGTCCCCTTCGGCAGAATTCATGTCTTCATCAGCAAGATTGGTGAGTCGAAAGCTGAGTCGGACACCTATATCGACATCTTCGAGACGGCTCATCGCACGTGACCCATCAAGATTCAAGTCACCCCGAAGTATGTCTTTATTGGCTTTACTCAAGGAATAGATCTGGAAGGAGGATCTGAATCTAGTGATGAGACCGCCGTCTATTCAGGCGATGAGTCTTCAACCAGCGAGACCAATTCCATGTATCAAGTTCAGGATGGTGGGCTTGGGGGTTGTTCCGATGATGACAGTATTCCGGACCCCTACGAGCCGCCAAACCGGGTTACGATCTTCATGGCCGGTACACAGCCAGGGAAGACTTCGTCAACTGCAGCAATAATGATCTTCAGTTCAGCGACGGGAACGAAAGCTAGGGCAAAAGGCCCTGTGCGCCCGTCGGCTCAAGTTTTATTTGATCTGTTGGAGGCTCTGGCAATGTTGTTATCGGCAGAGGTAAGCCCAGCGAACCAGAACAACATAACACGTACGTTGCAAAATTACGTGATGAGATAGCCCAAGCCAAGGAGGATCTAAACGCTAAGAACACCCGAATGGCGACGGAGCGGGCTGCCTTGGAGAGGGAGGCAGAACGGCTTCAAGCAGAGAATTTTCGCTTGAGCTTCGACCGGGATGTGTCAAACATTGTCTTTAACAGAAGGCATGTGAGCCGTTTACCCTCGGTTTACAATGCGAGGAACCTTTTCAACATGCCTGGGGCAGGAATCAGTAACCCGCCTGGTGTGGATCGGGCCATTTAGGCGCCGGCGGCTGGAGCACCGGTTTAGCCACATGCTGCAGATCCCCCACGTTTGAATTTGACCCCTCGTTAGCATGTTCCGACGCCCCCGGGTCATTATTCTAATCCTTTGGATAACATGATAGTTGCGGCTACTCGATTGGCGGCTCTCCCAGTTCAAGATGAGTCGATGAGCGGTGATGGAAATACAGAGAGCCAGAGAACTTCTTCAAATGGTTGTGGCTCAATAGGAGGCTTATTCATATAGTTGTGATCGGATTCATTCAACCCCACATCCAAGCCGGAGTTACAGTAGACACATTGATGAACCGACCGTATCGAGCAGTGAGCGGCACCGCAATCGACCTCGTAGGCCTGACCCACCGCGCACTGGTAATGACGCTCAGACATTGGTGGACCAGGGCAGAGCGCGGTGTGAGGCAGAGTTGGCAGCTCAGTTGGCGGCTCAACAGCAATATCTGGTTTATCCGTCAGCGTTTGTCGAGGTAGGAGTAACCTCTAGAACCTTGGGGGTGCCATGTTTAGTGTCAGCTCTATGCAGTGAGCTCTTTCCTAAGGATTTCAAGGGCCCCCGCAAGGTGCCTAACTACACAGCGGATCAGCCCCCAGAGGCTTGGATTGAGAGCTATGAGATGGCTATGGAGATGCTGGATGTTAGTGATGCTGCATGTGCTAAGTATTTCACCATGATGTTGGATGGGCCGGCTCGTACTTGGTTGAAAGGGCTGCCCACTAACTCCATTGGATCATCGGCGGAGTTGAAAAAGCGATTTATTCACAATTTTAAAGATACATGCAAGCAGCGTATGTTGATTCTGGATTTGGACTCTTGCGTCCAGGGTGAGGGCGAGTCAAAACAACCAATTGGGTGTGCTGGATCTCAGCCGTTATACACTCATCTGATAGTATCAACGCCAGTTCAGCAGTCCCGATGTTAGAAAAGAATTGCCATTTTCTTCCACTTAAGCAGAAATTGGGGTGGCTTAAGCGCAATTGCAATGATATGGGGGAGCTCATGGCGGCTCTCGTCAAGTATGCCGATTCTGATAGCACTAAAGACCCTGAGTCTGATGAGGAGAAGACTGGAAAAGGGAAGAAGAGTGGCAATGCAAAGGGACATTATAACACGACGAGTCAAGGTGGCAATCGTAAATGTAAGGCGAACGATGGTTTAGACTTCGTGGCTAACACCAATACGAAGAGTAATAACCAGTGTCGGAAGGGGAAAACGCCAGTGCCCCGGTTTGGAGGGCCAAAGTTCAACCTTGAGGCCATGATGAATCAGCCTTACCCAAAGCACGGAACCCAGGATTAGTCGGCCAGTCATCTGTAGAAGGATTTCTTCATCGTGAGGGAGTATAGAAACTCTAATTTTTTTCTAGAATAATCATGCCCGCATGGTGGTTCAAGATCCGGCTCTCATGGACCTGGGTTTGGAGGTGGCTGTTCAAGCTCTGATTTCTAGGGCCAAGGCAATCAAGGTAGTTTTAATCAGCAATCTAGCCAAGGGAATCAGCAGGAGCAGTCTGGTTACCAGAGCAATCCAAAGAAGTTGAATAGTGGTCAATATCATGTGTTCACCACAAGTCTGTGCAAACAAGATCAGAAAATCCATAAGCGGGCGGTGAACTCCGTTGAGCTGGCAGTGCCTCGTTATTTGAGGTGGTCTAAGCAGCCTATTGTATGGAGCCGTGAGGATCACCCTCCCCGGGTTGACAATGCAGGTCAGTTGGCATTGGTGGTTGCTCCTTAGGTAGGATGATATAAGCTTACAAATGTGCTCATGGATGGGGGCAGCAGTATCAATATCCTTTACTATGAGACTTTTCGTCGTATGAATTTGACTGAAAAAGATCTTATGGAGTCTTCTACTTTTTTCCATGGGGTGCCGCCTGGTAAGTCGGCCTATCCGGTGGGTAAGATAACACTAGAGGTGGCCTTTGGAGATGACTGTGATTCCAGAGTGGAGAAGTTGACCTTTGAGGTGGTTAAGATCAAGAGCCCGTATCACGCTTTATTCGGGCGGCCGGCTTATGCCAAATTTATGGCATGGCCTTGTTATGTTTATTTGCAGCATAAAATTCCGGGTCATAAGGGCACCATCACAATGCATGGTGATAGAAAGATTGCTCTGGACTGTGAAGAGGGTGATGATGCGTATGTTGAGTCGGCCTGTGCCACTGAGGAGTTAAAGTTTTAAAAAGACAATGTTGACCCGGTGGATATGACGCCTTTGAAGAAGCCAACTACAGAAAATGACCCCCTGTTGAAGTTTAAGTCGGCAGATGACACTAGGGTGGTTGATTTTGTTCCTAGCGACTTGTCCAAGCAGTTCAGCATCAGTGTTAATATGGATCCAAAATAGGAAAGTGCGCTCATCGAGTTCATCCGTGAGAACGGGGACATCTTTGCATGGAAACCTTCTGACATGCCAGGTGTACCGAGGGAACTCGCTGAGCACACTCTTAATGTGGATCCTTAGTTTAAACCGGTCAAGCAATTCCTTCGTCGTTTCAATGAAGAGATGCGCAAGGAAATTGGTGAGGAAGTAGCCCAGCTCTTGGCGACAGGGTTCATCATTGAAGTTTTTTCATCCTGAGTGGTTGGCTAACCCGGTGTTGGTACTTAAGAGAAGCGGTACTTGGCATATGTGTGTGGATTATACAAACCTTAATAAGGCCTATCCGGCTGACCCTTTTGCTCTCCCTTGTATTGATCAGATTATTGATGCTATGGCGGGTTTTGAGCGTTTAAGCTTTTTGGATGCTTATTCTCATTATCATCAGATCAAGATGGTAGTTAAGGACCAGGAGAAGACAACTTTTATCACTCCCTTTGGAGCCTTCTGATATGTGTCTATGCCCTATGGGCTCAAAAGTGCCCAGGCGACTTACCAAGGATGTGTTTCATGACCAGATTGGACGCAAATGTTCACGCCTATTTGGATGATATTGTTGTGAAATCCAGGAAGAAGGAGACCTTGATAGATGATTTGAAAGAGACCTTTGACAATCACCGAGTCTATAAAATGATGCTTAACCCAGCCAAGTGTGTCTCTGACATTCTAGTAGGTAAACTATTGGGTTTCCTGGTTTCTGAGAGAGGCATTGAAGCTAACCCAGAGAAGATAAAGGCTATCACTTCTTTGGCTAAGCCGGCATGTATCAATGATGTCCAGCGTTTGGCGGGTCGTATTGCAGCTTTGAGCCGGTTTATAAGACGCTTGGGAGAGAAGGCTATCCCTTTGTATCAAATGATGAAGAAGACAGATGACTTTGTCTAGAGTGATGCTGCTAATGAGGCATTTGAGGCGCTTAAGAGACAGTTAGCTGAACAGCCGGTTCTTGCAGCTCCTATTGAGAAAGAGCCCTTGCTTTTATATGTGGCTGCAAACAATGGAGCTGTCAGTGTCGCAGTTGTGGTTGAAAGGAAGGAGTCAGGCAAGGAGTACCCACATTGGCAGAAATTGGTTTATTATGTCAGTGAGGTGCTCATTGGGTCTAAGAAGAGATACCCACATTGGCAGAAATTGGTTTACGGCGTGTTCATGGCTAGTTGCAAGTTGAAGCAATATTTCCTTGGTCATCCCATCACTGTGGTTAGTTCTGCTCCCTTGGGGGATATTATTCAAAACAGAGAAGCCAGATGTCGGGTAGCTAAGTGGGCCATTGAGCTTGGACCCCATGGCTTGAAGTATGTGCCTCAGATGGCTATAAAATCTCAAGCACTTGTGGACTCCATCAATGATTGGACAGAACTGCAGATGCTTGAGGATAAGCCGGATAATACATATTGACTATTCATTTTGATGGGTCCAGGCAATTCGAAGGCTCGGGGGCTGGAGTTATATTGACTCCCCACGAGGTGATAAATTTTGTTATGTTTTAAGGTTGATGTTCCCCTATACTAACAATGCAACTGAGTATGAAGCCTTACTCCATGGTCTTCGGATGGCTAAAGAGATGAATCTAAGCCGGGTGAGGTCTTTTGGCGACTTAGACTTGGTGGCTCAGCAAGTGTCAGGAACTTGGGATTCAAAGGATCCACTCATGGTGGCTTATCGCCGAGAGGTTGATACTATTGCTGGTCATTTCAAAGGTTATTAAGTGGAGCATGTTGATCGCAAGAAAAATGAAGCTGCTGATGCTTTAAGCTGGCTGGGGTCTCAACATAAGCTGGTACCCCCTAATGTTTTCCTCGACGTTTTGCATAACCCATTAGTTAAATTGCCTACGGAGGAAGATCTTGCAATTCTTGACCCGGAGGCATAGTTAGTGGCGGTTCTCCATGTTATTCCTGATTGGACTATTCCATATTCGGCTTATATGACCCGGGGCGAGTTACCTGAGGATGAAACCCTGGCCAGGAAAATAACGCCGAGGTCTAAGTCAATGACTATTGTCAGTGGTGAGCTACACAGATGAAGTGTTACATGAGTGTTTCAACGATGCATTTCTCCTGAGGAGGGCCGTGAAATTATACGAGAGATTCATGAAGGAGATTGCGGTCATCATGCCGGCTCTAAGTCTCTCGTTGCTAAAGCTTTTCGTCATGGGTTCTATTGGCTGACGACTCATGTTGATGTGCAAGATCTGGTCAGCAAATATGATGGCTGCCAGAAATTTTCAAGATGAGCTCATGTGCCGGCTCAAGAATTGAGGATGATTCCAATTACTTGGCTGTTTGCAGTCTGGGGGCTGGATATGGTTGGGTCTTTTAAAAGGTCCAAGGACAAATAGACTCATCTCTTGGAAGCTGTTGATAAGTTTACAAAGTGGGTGGAAGCTGAGCTGGTCAGCAAATGTGATACAGCAACGACAGTCCAGTTCATCAAAAAGGTGATCTTTCGTTTTGGATACCCTCATAGTATCATCACTGATAATGGTACTAATTTGTCTAAGGGTGCAATGAAAGAGTTTTGTCAACAAGAGCATATCAGGCTTGATGTATTGTTGGTGCCTCACCCCCAGTCTAATGGTCAAGCTGAAAGAGCCAATCAATAAATCTTGAGAGGTATCAAACCCCGGCTTATGGTCCATTTGTAGAGGACGCCGGGTTGTTGGGTGGAAGAATTGCCCTCAGTACTTTGGAGTATCAATACCACCCCCAACAGATCTACAGATTACTCGCCTTTCTTCATGGTTTACGGAGTAGAGGCGGCTCTCCCTGGTGATATACGTCATGACTCGCCCCGTGTGGCAGCTTATGTTGAAGCTGATAATGAGAAAGCATGTCAGGATGCTGTTGACCTTTTGGATGAAGAGAGTGACCTTGCAGCGGCTCATTCGGTGATTTACCAGCAAGATCTGCGTCATTCTCATAGCCGCCGGGTTAAAACCAGGACCTTTCAACAAGGATTTGGTACTCCGGCTCATCTAGGATCAGACTGACATGCACAAGTTATACCCACCTTGGGAAGGACATTTTGTGGTCAGCAAAAATCTGAAAAACGGGTCATACTACCTTATCGATGTTTGAGACCACAAGGACTCACGCACATCAGAGGAGGAGACCCACCAGCCGTGGAATATTGCTCATCTTCGGCCTTATTACACCTGAGCCACCGGCTCTTGTGATGTACATACTTTCACCAATGTATATATTATGACTAGTATAATAAAGCTGGCATCCCTAATGATTCAGGGCCTCTGTCTTTTCATTTCTGAGAATCTGAGTCTTTATTGCTACTTAATAAGGTCACTTGGGGGCTTCCTGCTCATTGAGCATAGCTATGACTACCCTTTTTATCCAGCTTGTATGCCTTGATTACAAAATACTTGGGGGCTTCCTGCTCATTGAGCATAGCTATGATTACCCTACTTGTCCGGCTTGTACGCCTGGATCAAAGTATTACTTGTGAGCTCCTTGTTAATTAAACAGAGCTTTGTGGTCCCTCGTAATAGGCTTGGACGCCAGGTGTATTCACCAAATATCTGGGTTATCCTGCCTTTGTATGCTTTCCACTCCGACCTGGTAATCCTGGAATGACTCGCCATACTCTTAATAGTCAATCGTATAAAGACCCTGAACTTGTCAAAGTTAAAACAATGATTGGTCATGTGAGGCCCGCCTTAAAGGTTTGAATTAAAGAGTAAATCAGTGGTTGTGCATCCCTTGAATAGCACTTGATGTTGAGGCTTGGCGGCCTTTGAATGCCTTGTTTTTCTGTTTTCTATTGGCTTTGAATCTTTTTTGGTGATTTCGGTTTGTACCATATTGATATATGGTTGAAAGTTGATTCAGGCCTTGATCTTTATTTGATAATATCCGGTGTTTTGTTAACCCGGCCTGGCTTTGGACGTTGAGTCACTAGTGTATGATGATTATATGTTTGGAGTCCTGTACTCTAAAGATTTTGGATGTCACCCTTTGTTGTCTATGGCGTTGTAAGCCGGCAGTATGAATAAATTGCACAGAGCGCTGCGCTCTAAGTCAGAGCTATTACCCTTACTGCATACGGCATGGTAAGCCGGCAATGCGCATAAATATCACAGGTATGATATTTATTTTTGTTATGATTATATGAGGTTCTGGTAAACTGGCCCTGGTTATGGACGATGCAGTCACCAGTGTTTTTATGGGGCATTATGACCCACCTTGGGGTAAACCACCAAGGCACTTGTGCTCTATTTGTATGTAGGGCTTATGACAACATGATCAGCAAAGTTGATATTGATTATGAGCATAAACAGTGGATCACCAAGTAAGATCAAACGGCTCATAACTGTTAGGCAAATAAACATGCACGGTGGCATGGCAGATCATTGTTTTCAAACTAGCCTATTACAAGACATCAGATGGCCCAAAAGAATAAGTGTTTTGATGAAGTATTTCAGCTGGCATATGTTAAGTCGGCCTTCAGATTACTGGTCTTGGCCTTGGCGAGTTGAGGGTTCCAGGTCATCTAGCACCGGTTCGTCGTCCTCCTCTTCACCCATTGGCTGGAAGTTAGAGATTGCCCAATTGATCCCAGTAAAAGCCTTGAATACAGCCTCATCACCAATAAGTGCTGATGGGTCAATGTTAGGGGCAAAAGTGTGCTTACATATTGGAGGAGTAAGGTCCTGGGACTCATGGATCAGCGCTTTGACCTTCTTGTTGTCAGCATCATAAACCACCTGATAATGGGATAGGTCGGTAACTTCAGCTAACTTGCTTGCTAAAGGACACATTTCTCGTGCTATTGAAGCAAAGTCTTTAGCTCTAAAGGGAGACCCGTCCTCCTTTAGACTGGGGCAGCCATTCGACAAGTCCTCCGGGTCAAGATCTGCTTGCCATGCCTTAGCCCGGGTTAGTGCAGTGATTGCACCGGCTCTTGCAGCTAATCGTTTAAGATCCTCAACCCGTTGGGGCAGCACCGATAACTTCTCCAGCGTGTCCTTGACGAGGGTTGGCGATTGCTTTTGATGTGAGGCGGCAGAGATAGCTCGTTGCGCACCAGTATATAATTGCTCTATAAGAGTATAGGTGGCTTTCAGCTTCTTGCGCATATCTATGCCGAGATGGGCGCTCCTGGAGCCTGCTTTACCAAGTAAAGCTAAAAGCCGGATGAATGATGATTACAATGCATTGGTAGTATGTAGCGACCAGACCTCAAACAGTTTGATCTTTGTGCATCAGTGTCATCCCTGGATTGGTAATGCTTACACGCACAGTACTCGAGGATTTATAACAGAGTAGCAATCACACACTTATTACATCGAATGTCTCAAAAGAGAACTTATTACAATAATATGGCTTAAGGCCAACTAGAATCGATAACAGCGGAAGGCTTGGAAGATAAAAATGAGTCCATCAACTCCAACGGCATAGCTGAGTGAAAGACAACGACCTATGGCACCTTACTCGTCGTCTAAAAAGTCTGCAACATGAAATGTTGTAGCCCGAAATGGGTCAGCACATGGAATATGCTGGCAATGTAACACATAGAGTAATGAACAAAATGAATGCTATCACTACATGCATATTTGGCTGGTGGAAAGCTCTATGGTTACTGTTTTGCATAAAGACCATTTTTTCCTACAACAAAGGAATAAATTTTATTTAACTATCACGGTGGTTTTTAAACATTGAGAAGGTTCCTCCAACTCAATCCCAATTAAGCATCATCATTAAACCCAATCAAATTATATTTAGAGTGATGAGATCAACATGATAATCCAAGAACCAAATACTCAAGATGTCCATAACTGGGGACACGGCTAACCATGATTAGTTTATACACTCTGCAGAGGTTTTTGCACTTTTCCCCACAAGACTCGATCTCCCCCATTAGATTCTCGCACTACATGGTGTTTGAGAAATGAATGACCGAGACACAGTCTTTCAGAAACATTAACTCTTTACTCTGGATGGACAGTTACACCTACTTTCCCCTACATTTGCTAGCCCATCCTAAAAGAGATCATGCAACATACTCAACTATGCTAGAGCCTGAGGGAGTCCTGGATGAGGGGGTGTCCGGATAGCTGAACTATCATCATCGGCCGGACTCCAAGACTATGAAGATACAAGATTGAAGACTTCGTCCCGTGTCCGGATGGGACTTTCCTTGGTGTGGAAGGCAAGCTTGGCAATACGGATATGTAGATCTCCTACCATTGTAACCGACTCTGTGTAACCCTAGCCCTCTCTGGTGTCTATATAAACCGGATGGTTTTAGTCCATAGGACGAACAACAATCATACGATAGGCTAGCTTCTAGGGTTTAGCCTCCTTGATCTCGTGGTAGATCTACTCTTGTAATACCCACATCATCAATATTAATCAAGCGGGACGTAGGGTTTTACCTCCATCAAGAGGGCCCGAACCTGGGTAAAACATCGTGTCCCTTTTCTCCTGTTACCATCCGCCTAGACGCACAGTTCGGGACCCCCTACCCGAGATCCGCCGGTTTTGACACCGACATTGGTGCTTTCATTGAGAGTTCCTCTGTGTCGTCACCAATAGGCTCGATGGCTCCTTCGATCATCAACGACGCAGTCCAGGGTGAGACTTTTCTCCCCGAACAGACCTTTGAATTCGGCGGCTTTGCACTGCGAGCCAACTCGCTTGGCCATCTGGAGCAGATCGAAAGCTACATCCCTGGCCGTCAGGTCAGATCTGGAAGTCCGAACTTCACGGCTGACATCCACGGAGACTTGATCTTCGATGGATTCGAGCCACAGCCGAGCGTGCCGTGCTATCACGATGGGTATGATTTAGCTCTGCCGCCGGACAGTGCCCTGGAGGCCGCACACGAGTCCGCTCCGACCCTCAATGCGGAGCCAGCTGCGCAGATCGAGGACAGGTGGCTAGACACCGCCTCGGGGGCTGCAACCTCTACGGTGATGGAGCCGAATACCGACCTTGTCCCTTGTAAAGCTCGTGACTCCGAGGTGCCAGACTCCTTGCCGGACTACGAACCTCCCGCGCCCCCTCCAATCGAATCCGATTGGGCGCCGACCATGGATTTCACCGCTGCGGACATCTTTCAACACTCACCTTTCGGCGACATCCTGAATTCGCTAACGTATCTCTCGTTATCAGGAGAGCCCTGGCCGTACTGCGTCAGGACGGTTGGGATGCGGATAATGAAGAAATTCAATTCCCACCCACCACCCACTTAATAGCCACTGTCGACGATTTAACCGACACGCTAGACTTCGACTCCGAAGACATCGACGGTATGGACGACGATGCCAGAGACGACCAAGAACCAGCGCCTACTGGGCACTGGAAATCCACCTCAACTCACGATGTATACATGGTGGATACACCAAAAGGAAGTGATAACGAGGAACAACGGGACATGGTGAATGATAATTCCCCCGAAAAACAACCAAAACGGCGACGCAAGTGCTGCCCGAAGTCCCGCCTCGATAACAACGGCACCCATACTGACCCAGCCATAGAGCAGGGCGAACCAGTGGACGATGGACATGCCACCAAGCAACCAGCCGAACATGATGAATTGGACGAGCAACCCATTCCCGGCGAAAACAATAGTCCAGACGATCTCACGCCAGACACATCACCGGAGCATAAGAACCTTCACAGAAGACTCGTCGCCACTACAAGAAGTTTGAAGAAGCAAAAGCGGAATCTCAAAACGGCGGAAGACGTACTCAGAATGAGATGGAGCAAAGTACTCAAGACCACAGATAAATACGGTGATAGTCACCAAGCAAAGAGCTACCCGAAGCGCAAGCTGTTGCCTGAATTTGACGAGGAGGCCGTAGAGCCCCCACAGTCAAAAAAGAAAGAGGCCGCCTGGCCGGATAGACGACCAGATAACAGGCTAAGAGCGGCAAGCGGCGCCGCACACAATCCGGCACACGATCCACATAAGGATCCTCGCAAAAAGGATGGCCTGGTCAGGTCCATCTATGGGCCAAAAAAGAAGGCTCCAGGAAGCAACACAACCCGCCAAGTGTTCGAAGATAACGGCACACCCAAATACAGGGGCGCCGCACACCCATTATGTTTCACTGTTGAGGTACTGGATCATGAATTTCCAGTGGGATTCAAGCCCGTAAACATAGAGGCATATGACGGAACAACAGACCCCGGAGTCTGGATTGAGGATTATATCCTACACATACATATGGCTAGAGGAGACGATCTCCACGCCATAAAATACCTACCCCTCAAGCTCAAAGGGCCAGCTCGGCATTGGCTCAAAAGCCTCCCAGAAAATACCATTGGAAGTTGGGAAGAGCTTGAGGATGCGTTTCGAGCAAATTTTCAGGGAACTTATGTCCGCCCCCCGGATGCAGACGATTTAAGTCACATAACTCAACAGCCCGGGGAGTCAGCATGCAAATTCTGGAACAGGTTCCTCACCAAAAAGAACCAAATAGTCGACTGTCCGGACGCCAAAGCCTTAGCAGCCTTTAAACGTAATGTCCGAGACGAATGGCTCGCCAGACACCTCGGCCAGGAAAAACCAAGAACAATGGCCGCGCTAACAAGCCTCATGACCCGCTTTTGCGCGGGGGAAGATAGCTGGCTAGCAAGATGCAGCACCAGCGACCCGAGTACATCCGAGGTCAGTGATGGAAATGGGAAATCACGACGCAGAAAAGATCAGCGCCGGAATAAGGGAAACGGCCCAAATAGCACGGCGGTCAACGCCGGGTTCAAAAGCTCTCGGCCGAATAACAAAACACTGCCCCTTGAGGACAATAGTGACGAGCTATCCAACCTAAACAAAATCTTGGATTGGATATGTCAAATCCACATTACCCCCGGGAGGCCTGCAAACCATACCCTTCAAGCAGTCCAGCCGACTTAACGTCGAACACAAGGGGCTCGACACACCAAGCAAAGACGATGACGAATCCCACAAGCAACAGGCCGGAAAACAGAAGACTTTCCCACTAGAAGTCAAAACAGTGAACTCACTTCATGTGATAAACAGTGCGGCAACTACTAAAACATGCGCCGCACGATCCACCCAAGCGGAGCCCCAAAATTGGATGTCAAACCCAATTACTTTCGACTATTAGGATTACTCCAGAAGCATTCGAAACGCAGGAGGGACTGCTTTGATATTGGATCCCATAATCGACGGACTACAATTCACACAAGTCCTAATGGATGGCGGCAGCGATATAAACCTGCTATACCAGGACACCATCCGCAGAATGGGGATAGACCCTACCAAAATTCGCCATAGCAACACTTCCTTCAAAGGAGTGACCCAGGCCTTTATGCCAATTGTACAGGCTATGTACTACTAAAGGTTGTGTTCGGTTCATCCGATAACTTCCGTCGCGAAAAGCTAATCTTCCGTATCGCCCCATTAAAAAGTAGCCATCAAGCACTACTGGGACGTGAAGCTTTCGCCCGCTTTAACGCGATACCGCATTACGCGTCTCTTACACTCAAAATGCCCGGTCCACGCGGCATAATCTCATTAAAGGGTAACTCCGAGTGTCCCTCGACCACGGAAAACGCGAGACTGCCTTGACAGCCACACACTAATCCAACCTTGCTGATCAAAGCCCCAAAAAACAGGTCATTTAGACCTCGGACACGGTTAGGCGAGTCCGGCATAAATAAACAAGGGGCTTCACAGCCGCATACCTCTTTATAAGGGGCTGCGCGTATAAACAATAAGAGCCAATAAAGCTCAATTTTATTCATCTTCCAAATCATACTCTGTTTTAAATACATTTTTTTGCACGATATTTTTTCCAAACTAAGTTCTTCTCTTTTACAGATGAACCACGTGCTACACCTGTCCAGGATACAGCACAACGGAGACACAGGCGCAGACGTGCAGCAGGGACCCGTTGCAAGGATTCTTTTTAGATTAAGACCCTGCGTAAACCTTTCTTACTGTCTCTTGCTGATACTCATCGCCCGGTTTCCTACCATAACCGAGGAGGAGGCTGGCATTTTGGCATCGGCCGCGTCAGAAGTTCTCGCCTGTACCTGGACACTAGGGGCTTAGGGCATTGTTCTGCCCGTTATCATAAAGTCCGAATACCTTAGGGAGTGTTCGGCGTCTCGAGTTAGGCCTTATATGCATCAGCTCCAATCATGTCTTTGGTCAAATGTTGGGTTTGCCCGGCTCCTGTGTTTTTCTCCCTTACGTTCCGCTCCATCGGCTAACGCGGCACCAGGAGAACTACTGTGATTGTGCCCCGGTTCGGCCGGGCGAGCACCTCAGTAGAGAAAGCCGAAAAATGACTGTCATGATATAGCGAGAGACTGGTCAACCACTCGATCGACTACTGGAATGTTTAGAATTCCTCCGCTTTGTCGAAGGACCGCTTCCCGGTTAGGCACACGCGCGCCCCGAGTTCGGAGAGCGCGGTGCCTGTAGGGGCTATATAGTAGCCCCACCATCGAGCTCCTATGGCTAAGTGAAAGTGATAAAGCATTATAGTCCGGTTGCCTAGTTTGCTATGCTATCACCTCCTTCAAAGGACCAAGGCATTGGATTAAGTGTGAAAATGTGCTTTTTGCAAGCACCCCCGCACCATGTGCGTGGGGGCTGAAGCCAAACACTGTCATCTTTCAGGTTATAAATACATATATATTAACGGCCGCACAGGAGATACTTCAATACTTGAACGCACAAGTATAAAAAGTCGTTACATTATAAATATGATCTCACAAATCATACATGTCATTTGAACATGACATTTTTCGAACTCTGCGACTCTATTAAATGAGCGTCCTGCAGGACTTCCTCATAATAGTGCTCGGCGGGTAATCGACTCTCGTCCGAACCCCGGGACGCAACATTGGTGGCATTCATATCCACCCAGTATGTCTTAACACAGGCAAGAGCCATCCGTGCATCCTCTATGCATGCCGACCGCTTCATCGCCTTGATATGTGGCACCGCCCCAAGGAATTGCTGCAATAAGCCAAAATAACTCTTCGGCTTGGGCCTTTCCGGCCACAGATGAGCCACCGCATCCGTCATGGAAAGTCCGGACAATCTATTCATCTCGGCCCACTCAGCCAACCGATCGGTCAACAAAAGTGGACGCTCCGGACTATGGAATTGAGACCAAAAAAGCTCTTCCATTTCATGATCCTTCTGACTTCGGAAATGCACAACTGCGTCCGCCGCACTCGCCGCCAAATCCAGATAAGGATCCTCCGCACCCCACAACTGGCCCAACTGAGCATACTTTGGATCCATGAACTTCATACGCAACAGAAAGGGCTTTCCAGCCGCAATGTCTCCGGCCTGACGCAGTTACTCCTTCATAGCCCGCATTGCAGAACGGGCATCCTTGGCTTCGGCAGTGGCCTTCTTCAGGCCCTCCTGATCCATTTGGCATTCTCTTTCAAGAACCTCATAGAGGTCGGTAGCATCTTTTAATTTCACGGCAATTACGGCCATTTCCTCCCTGCTTCGGCAGTGAGCAGCCTTTTCGGCTTTTAGCTCCTCCGCTGCCTTCGAGGCAGCCGCATAACTTTTTCTGGCTAGGTCCTTGGCTCGAGCAAGCTCCGCCCGAAGGTCTTCCACAGCAGCGGCACCATCTGCATCAAGCATACATGTTGTAAGGAGTGGGCATCAGCTCCCTTACCAGGTGACCGCGGAAAAACCACCTACCTTGCGACTCGTCAAGTCGTTTATTGACCAGCGCGATGTCCGCATCCGCAACGTCGAGTTGCCGCTTCAGCTCGGCAACTCTATCAGTCCGGCTGGCCACCGAACATTCCGCCACCTGCATAGGAAAGGCGACATTTTGTAACTGAGATTATGATCCTTGGCACGCTGTCGCTTTCGACAACATACCGAGTCTCAGGGGCTACTATCTATACAGGGCGCACTCTATGTGCAAAACTGTCAAAAGGTATGTCATTTTTTGCGTACCTCAAACCACGTCAGTAAACTTCCGACGGCCTCATGCAACCCACTCTCGGCGGATGAGATCCTTTCAATCACCGTACTCATTAATGCGCAGTGATCTTCTGAGAGAGACACCCTCTCGAGCAAACCCTGCAGCTCCACCGGCCGTACTCCAGTGGGTGCCGAACTCCCCGGCCCCGCCGGACTTGGGGAGACCCTCCGTGACGACACCTCAGGGTCGTCCGCCCCGCCTGACGGGGCGGCAAATGGAGGCATTTCGCTCTCCATCATCTTCGGACGAAGGTCCCCCGAGGATGAGCTCTGTTGAGAAGGGCTGAGATCCGAACTACAAGGTAAAAACTTCGGTTATCCTTAGAAATAATATAGGGATGTCCCTTATTATAAAACTTCCCTTTTTTCTACTTACGGCTCGCTGGAGGTCTGATTCCTTTGGGGAGACTATGCGGCCGGGACTCCTCCCGGCACAGGACCTTCCGGTGCAGACTTCTTTCCCCGTTCGAGGCTTTGGCCTCCGGGTTTTCGGAAGCGGTCCTCTTCTCCCCCTGGAGGGATGGATTCTTGATTCCCCCCTTACTGAGAGCCTCCTTAACAGAGGTGGTAGTTTTCCTGTCCCCCCCTTCGCCCTCCTCCGAAGGCGCTACCTCCAACATTTTGATTAACACGGGATCCGGCGTGGTCTCAGGGAGGGGAGCCAGACACCGTATTAGTTTTGCTTGCGCTATCCACTCCTATTCAAGGGATAGCCGGTTAAAAGGAAAATCCATGATAAATAAATGGATGATATGTCCGGACACAGGGCTACTTACTTGAGTATCCGGGTGATTGCAGCTTAGGCTAGAGTCCTCGATCAAGTCTGGACAAATTTCTTGTGATCCGAAGAACAGTTTGTACATCTCCACAGGTTTTGTGCCCATGAAGTGTTGGAGAGCTCGTGGTCCCTCCGGATTGAATTCCCACAGGCGGAGGGGGCGATGCTTGCAGGGCAAAAGACGCCGAATCAGCATAACCTGCGTCACTACAACCAGAGTGATCTCCCTTTCTTGGAGGTCTCGAATCCGGCCCTGCAATACGGGTACGTCCTTGGACGGCCCCTAGTCAAACCCGTTGTTGACCCACGATGTCAGCCATTGTGGAGGGCCCGAGCGAAAGGCGGGCGGCGGCCTCTGCCTACTGCCCCTGGGAGCAGTGATATACAACCACTCCTGTTGCCACAAGCCGAGCTCCTCCTGAAAAGAGCCCTCGGGCCATGGAGCATCAGCCCTCTTGCTTGTAACCGCCCCGCCGCACTCTGCCTGACGCCCCTCAATCATCTTCGGCTCCACATTGAAGGTTTTGAGCCACAAACAGAAGTGAGGGGTAGTGCGGAGCAAGGCTTCGCGGACGACAATAAATGATGAGATGTGGAGGATAGACTCCGGAGCCAAGTCGTGGAATTCCAGGCCATAGTAAAACAGGAGCCCCCTCACGAAGGGATCCATCGGGAAGCCTAAACCCCGACGGAGGTGAGACACGAACACGACACTCTCGCCAGGCTCAGGAGTAGGAATGACTTGCCCTTGGGCAGGCAACCTATGCGAAATCTCGTAGGTTAAGTACCTGGCGTCCCTCAGCTTTAGCACGTCCACTTCCGTGACGGAGGAGGGCATCCACCGGCCCTGTAGGTCGGAGCCGAACATTGTCGAAGGTCCGAAGTGCCTGAATCTAGAGCCCGGGGTGTTGGAAATCGGGGCGAGGGGCGGATTCGATTGAGGATTGAAGAAAAGGAACGGGCCTTGGTCTCATTATAAAGAGGGAGAATACCAAGAGCCGTCCCCGTGACCGTTTGGAACTCGCCTTCGATGGAGGGGGCGTGGCAACGGGCGCGGTTGGGTTACCCACGTCTGTATTGATGAGAATCCCGGGATAAGGGGAACACGATCTTTGCTTCGACAAGACGTGCCAAGGAAACCACTTCGCTAAACGCGTTGAGGTGGTATGATAAAAATGATTCAAGTAAAGGCTTGGTTGTAGTGTGACATCACACCACGAAATACATCAGCAAATTGAACTTGTGTAAATATTATTCTCTCTACGGTGGAATGTGGAATTTATTTTGCAGAGCCGGACACTATCCTGGTGTTCACAGTCTTCTATAAATTATTCGGAGGAGGAACCCGCCTTGCAATGCCGATGACAATATGCGTGCCGGACTCGTCGTCATTGAAGCCTGGTTCAGGGGCTACTGAGGGAGTCCTGGACTAGGGAGTGTCCGGATAGCCGAACTATCATCATCGGCCGGACTCCAAGACTATGATGATACAAGATTGAAGACTTCGTCCCGTGTCCGGATGGGACTTCCCTTGGCGTGGAAGGCAAGCGTGGCGATACAGATATGTAGATCTCCTACCATTGTAACCGACTCTGTGTAACCCTAGCCCTCTCCGGTGTCTATATAAACCGGATGGTTTTAGTCCATAGGACGAACAACAATCATACCATAGGCTAGCTTCTAGGGTTTAGCCTCCTTGATCTCATGGTAGATCTACTCTTGTAATACCCACATCATCAATATTAATCAAGCAGGACGTAGGGTTTTAGCTCCAACAAGAGGGCCCAAACCTGGGTAAAACATCGTGTCCCCTGTCTCCTGTTACTATCCGCCTAGATGCACAGTTTGGGACCCCCTACGCGAGATCCACCCGTTTTGACACCGACAGAGCCCATAATAGCTTGTGGCTACGCACGGAAGTTTCTAGCATGAATAATCTTATGATCCCTTTGAGCCCGGGTGGCGGACCTTAGGATGATCACACGGAACCCCGGGATATCCTAGACAACACTGGATTCTCCAGGTGCCCACAAACAATCCACCCAGATGTGTATTTAAGTTGCCACCTTAAGTTAACCATTAATTAGCAATACTCACATTTGTCATGGATACACTCACCCAAACCACGTCTACGAGCATAGCATAGCAACATAAACACAACGTAGAGGTAACTCCCAAAGGTTTGATAATAAACAGGGCAATAGGTTCTACCTCATCATCTACTTCCCAAAACCCACATATTAATCTGCTCCTAACCATGAAATGTTTGAGGGTTGATCTAATTCAATAATAACTGGGTAGTAAAGAGGTATGATGAAAGTGTTACTTGCCTTGCTGATGATCCGTGAAACCTAGAGACTCGTAGTAGCACGCTTCGCACTCCGGGTACACTATCGCAAACAAACAATAACATACAACAAGCACTCAACTATAAGCATGCGTATAACTCAAATAAGAGATCTAACCAGAAAGTTCAACTTAAGAACTCCGGTTTGCAAAAAGAATCAAATCAAACGAAGCAACGAAACTCAAACTGAGAAAGAAACAAGATCCATTTACTAATCTGGACTAAAGTTAAATTTTATAGTACCAAATCTTGTTCAAGTTGTTTAAACAGAAAGAGGGATTTGAGACGAAGATCCATGCGCTTGAGTCACCTGATTTCGATAAACGAGCGAAAAGATAAACTAAAACGAAGATCAGGGTAGAAATCGCAATCGAAAATAATCGCGGAAAAACCCTGGAAAAAGAAAAACCGATGAACAGGCTAACGAATGAACGTTCGCTGTTTGTGGCTAACGGGTGAACACCGTTCGTTAAATTGAATTTATAGACGAACGTCCTCTACGAAACTAAAACGGAAAAACCGACCCGATCTAATCTAAAAAAACAAATCTTGGGTTTTTTTTAAACCGGGGTTTTTACCTAAAAACCAAAAAAAACGGCGGGCTGATCGGGTCGGGACCGGAGGCTACAGCGGCATCTCCGGCGAGGCGGGGCGCTGCGGGGCGATGGCGGTGGTAGCGCGGGGTGCTGCGGCGGCGAGCGGCGGCGGCTGCGGGTTGCGGCTGCTGCTGTTGGTGGAGGCGGGGTTGAGGGTGGCGGCGGTTCGGTATATAAAGGGGGTGGGCAGGGCCGGCTTGTTGGAGGGGGCAAGCCGCAGCGGCGTGGGCGTCCTGGACTTCGGCGGAGTCCGGCTCGGGCACGAGCGCGTGTGCGAGGGAGGCGGCGCGTGGTGTGGGCTTGGCCCGGCTCGGCTGGGCCGCCGGCCCGGTCGGGCGCTGACTTTTTTTTAAATAGATTTCGCCAAAAAAACAAATCCTAGAAAATAAAATAAAAATCGAAAAAATACCAAAACAAATTTTCACCATCTAAATAAAATATTTAGAACAGGATGAACACTTTCTTGGCCTAAAATGCAATTTTAAATTATGCATATTTTTTTTCTAGTTCAAATAAAATTGCAATAAGAATCCAAATAAAGCTATTTATTTGATTTTGATATTTTTGCTCGAATATTTCATTTATTTTGGAGAAGTCCTATTATCTCCTCTCATATATTTATAATATGAAATATTTTTTAAGAGAAAATTAATTAAAACCAAAATGATCCTTGTTTTGATATTTGAGAAAATTTCAAATATGAAAACGATGAAATCCCCAACTCTCTCCGTGGGTCCTTGAGTTGCTTAGAATTTCGAGGATCGCGAAATGAAATGCAATAAAATATGATTGGGATGAATGATCTAAGTATAACATTCCAAATTGGAAATTTTGGATGTTACAAACCTACCCCCCTTAAGATGAATCTTGCCCTCGAGATTCGGGTTGGCTAGAAAATAGGTGCGGGTGGTCCTTCTGTAGGTCTTCCTCTCGTTACCAGGTGGCTTAATCCTCGCTATGGTGGCTCCACTGAACTTTGCAAAACTTTATAACCTTGTTGTGAGTACCTCAGTTGGCAAACTCGAGAATCTTGACTGGTTTCTCCTCGTAGGTCAGATCGCTATCCAACAGAATTTCTTCCAGTGGCACTGTATCTCTTAGAGGGATATCGGCCATCTCTGCATGACACTTCTTCAACTAGGAAACGTGAAACACATCATGAACTCCTGACAATCGTTCGGGTAACTCCAGCTTGTAGGCTACCTCTCCCATACGTTCCAAAACTCGGTATGGTCCTACATATCTCGGGGCTAACTTTCCTTTAACTCCAAAACATTTAACTCCTCGTAGTGGGGACACATGAAGACACACTCTGTCTCCGACTTCGTAAACTATCTCCTTGCGTTTAGAATCCGCATAGCTCTTCGGCCTGGACTGGTGTCTCCGACTTTGTAAACTGTCTCCTTGTGCTTAGAATCCACATAGCTCTTCTGCCTGGACTGGGCTACCTTGAGTCTATTGTGAATCAGCTTAACCTTCTCTTCAGAATCTTTAATCAAATCTGGTCCAAACAACTGACGGTCTCCAACTTCATCCCACAACAACGGTGTCCTTCACCTCCTTCCGTACAAAGCTTCAAAAGGGGCCATCTTCAAACTGGCTTGATAGCTGTTGTTGTAAGAGAACTCCGCATATGGCAAATTGTCATCCCAACTAGATCCATAATATAGCGCACAAGCTCTCAACATGTCCTCCAGAATCTGATTGACTCTCTCGGTTTGTCCATCTGTTTGTGGATGAAAGGTTGTACTGAATTCTAGCCTGGTACCCGAAGTCTCATGCAACTGATTCCAGAACTTTGAGGTAAATTGGGTTCCTCTATCTGATACAATGGTCCTCGAAACTCCATGCAGACATATGATCCTGGTCATGTATATCTTGGCTAACTTAGCACTAGTGTAAGTGGTCTTCACTGGGATGAAATGAGCTACCTTTCTCAACTGATCGACTACAACCCATATCGAGTCATAGCCTAAGCGAGTCCTGGGCAATCCCGTGATAAAACCCATGCCTAAATTATCCCACTTCCATCCGGGTATCGGCAACGGCTGTAGCAACCTGCTGGCTTCTGATGTTCTGCCTTCACTCTCTGACATACATCACAAACTGCTACATACTCCGCAATATCCTTCTTCATTCTGGTCCACCAGAAACTGTCCTTCAAATCTAGATACATCTTGGTATTTCGTGGGTGAATCGAATACAGCGAATCATGGTCCTCCTGCAGAATCAACTTCCTGATCTCCGGGTCATTAGGCACATATACGCGGTCCTCAAACCATAGGGTATCGTGCTCATCCTCATGAAATCCTTTAGCCTTTCCTTTGCTCATCCTTTCCTTTATATCGGTGATCTCCTTGTCCGTCTTTTGGGCTTCTCTGATCTTATCCATCAAAGTAGACTGAATTTCCAATGCTGCTACATAGCCTCTTGGAACTATTTCCAAACTTAGCTCACGAAGATCCTCTGCTAACTCCTTGGGTAATTCTCCGGTCATGAGTGTATTGACATAACTCTTGCGGCTCAACGCATCGGCTACTACGTTAGCCTTTCCTGGATGATAGTGCAACCTCATATCATATTCCTTGATGAGCTCCAACCATCTCCTCAGCCTGAGATTTAACTCCTTCTGCGTGAAGATATACTTCAAACTCTTGTGATCCTTGTACACCTCACAATGGTTTCCAATGAGAAAATGTCTCCATGTCTTCAACGCATGCACTATGGCTGCTAACTCCAAATCATGTGTAGCATAATTCAATTCATGGGGTTTAAGCTGTCGTGAGGCATATGAAACAACTCTTCCCTCCTGCATAAGCACTGTTCCAAGTCCTTGATGTGAAGCGTCACAATACACTTGATAATCCTTCCATTGATCTGGAAGAATCAACTCTGGGGCTGTAACCAAATGTTTCTTCAACTCCTGAAAATCGGATTCACATTCCTCAGTCCATTTGAACTTGGTGTCCTTCTTCAACAACTCTGTCATGGGCTTTGCAATCTTCGAGAAATTCTCAATGAACCTCCTGTAGTATCCTGCGAGTCCCAGAAAACTTCGGATCTCTCCAACTAATGTGGGTGCTTCCCAATTTCTCACAGTGACAACCTTGGTGGGGTCTACTGATATTCCTTCTCCAGATATAACATGTCTGAGGAATCCAACTTCCTTCAACCAAAAATCACACTTGCTGAACTTGGCATATAACTGATGTTCTCTGAGCTTCCCAAGTACCAAACGCAAATGCTCCTTATGATCCTCTTCATTCTTCGAGTAAACCAGAATATCATCAATGAACACTATGACAAACTTATCCAAAAACTCCATAAACACATTGTTCATCATGTTCATGAAATAAGCATGTGCATTAGTCAGACCGAATGACATAACGGTATACTCATATAGCCTGTACCTTGTGGTAAAAGTTGTCTTAGGTATATCCTGCTCTCGAATCTTCAGCTGGTGGTATCCTAATCGCAGATCGATCTTGGAAAATACCTTTGCTCCTTGCAACTGGTCACACAAATCATTGATCATCGGCAATGGGTACTTGTTCTTGATTGTCACTTCATTCAATCCACGATAATCAACAACCATCCTCAATGATCCATCCTTCTTATCCACTAGAAGCACTGGTGATCCCAAGGTGACGAACTTGGGTGAATATAGCCTTTATCCAGTAACTCCTTAATCTGCTTCTTAATTTCCTCCAAATCCTTTACGGGCATCCGATACGGTCTCTTAGATATTGGCCCTGTGCCTGGCAAAAGTTCAATCAAAAACTCGATGTCTCTATCCAGTGGCATGCCTGGCAACTCTTCTGGAAATACATCAGGGAAATCCTTCACCATTGGTACTTCCTCCTATACAACTCCTGATAAGGAATTCACTTGAGTCCTCTTCGGCATGTGTCGGGATACATACTTAATCCTTCTTCCTTCTGGGGTGGTGAGCAAAATCGATTTACCGGCGCAATCGATGTTCCTCCATACATCGATAGCCAATCCATACCCAAAATCACATCCAAACCTTGCGACTCCAGAATTATCAGATCTGATGGGAAAACATGCCTACCTATGGCCAATGGCATCTGAAAGCATCCTTGGCTTGCCAAATGCTCCGCTCCTGGCGAGCTTACTAACATAGGTGTTCTAAGAACTTTGGTGGGCAACTTATACTTATCCACAAATCCCCTTTATATTTATGAATGCGATGCACCAGTATCAAAAAGAATGATTGCAATAAATGACTTAACCAAAAACTTACCTATTATTGCATCTGGTTGTGCTTCAACCTCCTCCACGCTAACGTGGTTCACTTGTCCCCTGCTGAAAGGGTTGGGCTTCTTCCCCGAGCTTCCATTGCCATTTCCATTCTTAGCTTCAGAAGACTCTGTGGCGTAATGTCCATTCTTCCCGCACTTGAAACAAGTAATGTGACTTAGATCCTTCTTGGCGGGTGTTGCTGGGTTGGAACGGTTCTGGCCATTGCTTCCTCCATTCCCATTTCCACTCTTGGGGCCACTATGGTTGTGCGAACTCCCTCCATTGGAATTATGGCCTCCATGGTTATGGTGAATGTGTCCTCCCGAGTTTGGGGTAAAACGGGGCCTCTGTTGAGCTCCTGAATTGTACTTCCCTTGTCAATACTTCCTCTTGCGGTTGTCAATCTGCTTCTTCTTCCTTTCAATCATGAGAGCTCTATCTACCAACTCCGAGTAGTTGTTGAAGGTTGCCACCATCAACTGCAGGCTCAGCTCATCATTCAGTCCTTCCAGAAACTTCTCCTGCTTAGCGGCATTTGTAGCAACGTCATCTGGGGCATAACGTGTTAACTTACTAAAATCATCCACATACTGGCCCATTGGGCGTCCTCCTTGGCGCAAGTTGCGAAACTCGCGCTTCTTCATGGCCATTGCTCCTGCTGAAACATGGGCAGTGCGAAAAGCCTGCCGAAACTGGTCCCATGTGACAGTATCGATGGGGTAAGTGGCTGTGAAATTCTCCCACCATGATGCTGCGGGTCCATCAAGCTGATGTGCGGAAAAACACACTCTCTCCGCATCTGTGCATCCTGAAGTGGTCAACTCCCTTCCAATCTTGCGGAGCCAATCATATGCAACTATCGGCTTGATGCTACTGGAGAACACCGGCTGATTCTGCATTAGAAAACGGGCTAAGTGATCAACAGGTGGTGGTGGTGGTGGTGGTGGTGGGTTGTTGTTGTTGTTGTTCCCCTGGTTCTGATTCTGGACTAGTAACTGCATCAGGGTATTCTGCTGCTAGATCAACTGAGTGAGCTCCGGCGGAAAAGCAAATCCATTGTCACGTCTCGGAGGCATCTGATGGGTTTAGAAAAGATGAGAAAACAGAATAGAATGAGATCTAGTGGGAAAACACTACCCATATGCACATGAGAGAAACACAAACATATCACTTCAATACATTAAAACAAGGGCATACATCGATCTAACTATCGTTACAAAAGTGCTCGGACTATACTGTATACATGGGGGGGTTACTACTACTGATATGGTGGTGGACTAGAAGTTTTAATCGGTGGAAGACTCCAAGATATCTGCTCTAGCTTCATCAACATAGTCATCATCGCAATCGTCGGTTTCTAAGTCGGTGTCGTCGACAATGATGTAGTCCTCCGGGCAAGTGGAATCATCGTCTTCTCTTCCTGGCGCGGGGTCTCCCATGAATACTCCTGGCTTCCTCGTCAAATCGTCATTCTTCTCCACGAGTATCATCATTTCCTCCTCATATCCATCATGTGTACACTTGAGTTCTTCCTCCAGCTCCGTGATCCTGGTCATTGCCTTCTTCAAATCTATCATGCATGCGTACATCTGGTTCTCCTGGTGACGAATGTGCTGGTTTAACTCGTGGATGAAAGCTGCAATAGACCTGTCCCTCCTGGTGCTGATCATCTCCCATTGCTCATCTCGGCCCCCACAAATCTGGTAGATAGTATCCTTAAGATCCTTGTGGTAAACTTTTCCAATGCGTCCCATGGTGATTTGAGCTGCCATGCTCTTTCCTAGACACCAGGTTGGTGCATCAAAGGAAAACTCTATGGGCTCAGTGACTGGCATGAATGTTATTCTTGGAACTTGAACTTGAATCATCCAATGCTCCTCTCTGGTAAAGTGGCGATGTAGGTCCCGTTGAAGCTTGGTATTCCGATGTTCAGGTACATAGTAACTTCCTTCAAGTGTCGTCCAAAAGGTGTTTCTTCATTCGGTTGGGTGAACTTGTTCCTTGCATCCGCCATCCTTTGGAGTAGAAAAGGGAGAAGAGTAAGAAATGAGAAGAGAGTAGTGATCTAGGGCTTTAGCTTAGTGGTCGTGTCCTACAGTCAGCGTGTGCTCTGATACCATCTTGTAGCGACCAGACCTCAAACAGTCTGATCTTTGTGCATCAGTGTCATCCCTGGATCGGTAATGCTGACATGCAGAGTACTCAAGGATTTATAAAAGTGTAGCAATCACACACTTATTACATCGAATGTCTCTAAAGAGAACTTATTACAGTAATATGGCTTAAGGCCATCTAGAATCGAAAACAGCAGAAGGCTTGGAAGATAAAAATGAGTCCATCAACTCCAACGACATAGCTGAGTGAAAGAAAACGACCTATGGCACCTTACTCGTCGTCTGAAAAGTCTGCAACATGAAACGTTGCTGCCCGAAACAGGTCAGCACATGGAATATGATGGCAATGTAACACATAGAGTAATGAACAGAATGAATGCTATCACTACATGTATATTTAGCTAGTGGAAAGCTCTATGGTTACTGTTTTGCATAAAGCCAATTTTTCCCTACAACAAACGAATGAATTTTATTTAACTATCATGGTGGTTTTTAAACATTGAGAAGGTTCCTCCAACTCAATCCCAATTAAGCATCATCATTAAACCCAATCAAATTATATTTAGAGTGATGAGATCAACATGATAATCCAAGAACCAGATACTCAAGATGTCCATAACCAGGGACACAGCTAACCATGATTAGTTTGTACACTCTGTAGAGGTTTGCGCAATTTTCCCCACAAGACTTGATCTCCTCTGTTAGATTCTTGCATTACATGGTGTTTGAGAAATGGATGACCGAGACACAGTCTTTCAGAAACATTAACTCTTTACTCTGGATGGACAGTTACACCTACTTTCCCCTACATCTGCTAGCCCACCCCTGAAAGAGGTCATGCAACATACTCAACTATAATAGAGCCCATAATAGCTTGTGGCTGCACACGGAAGTTTCTAGCATGAATAATCTTATGATCCCTTTGAGCCGGGGTGGCGTACCATAGGATGATCACACAGAACCCCGGGATATCCTAGGACAACACTGGATTCTCCAGGTGCCCACAAACAATCCACCCAGATGTGTATTTAAGTTGCCACCTTAAGTCAACCATTAATTAGCAATACTCACATCTGTCATGGATACAATCACCCAAACCACGTCTACGAGCATAGCATAGCAATATAAACACAACGTAGAGGTAACTCCCAAAGGTTTGATAATAAACATGGCAATAGGTTCTACCCCATCATCTACTTCCCAAAACCCACATATTAATCTGCTCCTAACCAGGAAATGTTTGAGTTTTGATCTAATGCAATAAAAACTGGCTAGTAAAGGGGTATGATGAAAGTGTTACTTGCCTTGCTCATGATCCGTGAAACCTAGAGACTCGTAGTAGCGCGCTTCTCACCCCGGGTACTCTATGGCAAACAAACAATAACATACAATAAGCACTCAACTAGAAGCACAGGTAAAACTCAAATAAGAGATCTAACCAGAAAGTTCAACTTCAAAACTCCAGTTTGCAAAAAGAATCAAATCAAACGAAGCAACGAAACTCAAACTGCGAAAGAAACAAGATCCATTTACTAATCTGGAGTAAAGTCAAATTTTATAGTTCCAAAATCTTGTTCAAGTTGTTGAAACATAAAGTGGGCTTCGAGACAAAGATCCAGGCGCTTGAATTGCCTGATTCTGATAAACGAGCGAAAAGATAAACTAAAACGAAGATCAGGGCAGAAAAACGATCGAAAATGATCGCGGAAAAACCTGGAAAAAGAAAAACTGACGAACAGGCTAACGAACGAACGTGCGCTGTCTGCGGCTAACGGGTGAACACCGTTCATTAAAACGAACATAAGGACGAATGTCCGCTATGAAACTAAACCGGAAAACCGAACCGATCTAATCTAAAAAAATGAAACAAGGGCTTTTTTAAAAATCGGGGTTTTTACCTAAAAACCAAAAAAACTGGCGGGCGGATCGGATCGGGACCGGCGGATCCGGCGGCGTCTCCGGTGAGGTGGGGCGCTGCAAGGCGACGGCAGAACATGGCGGCGACGGCGCCGGGTGCTGCGGCGGCGAGCGGTGGCTGCTGTTCGAGGTGGGGTGAGTCGGGGTTGAGGGCGGCGGTAGTTCGGCATATAAAGGGGGCAAGGCGGGCCGGCTTTGGGGAGGGGGCAAGCCACAGCGGCAGGGGTGTCTCGGACTCCGACGGAGTTTGGCTCGGGCACGGGCGCGTGCGCGAGGGAGGCGGCGGTTGGCGCGGGCTTGGCCCGGCTCGGCTGGGCCGCCGGCCCAATCGGGCGCTGACTTTTTTAAATAGATTTCACCGAAAAAACTAATCCTAGAAAATAAATTAAAAATCTAAAAAATACCAAAACAATTTTTCACCGTCTAAATAAAAAATTTAGAACAGGATGAACATTTTCTTGGCCTAAAATGCAATTTTAAATTATGCATATTTTTTTTCTAGTTCAAATAAAATTGCAATAAGAATCCAAATAAAGCTATTTATTTGATTTTCATATTTTTCCTCGGATATTTCATTTATTTTAGAGAAGTCATATTATCTCCTCTCATATATTTTTACTATGAAATATTTTTCAGGGGAAAATTAATTAAAACCAAAATGATCCTTGTTTTGATATTTGAGAAAAATTCAAATATGAAAACGATGAAATCCCCAACTCTCGCCGTGGGTCCTTGAGTTGCTTAGAATTTCGAGGATCGCAAAACAAAATGCAATAAAATATGATATGCATGAATGATCTAAGTATAACATTCCAAATTGGAAATTTGGGATGTTACATAGTAACAAATTGAGTTGAAGTTACTTATCGAAGATGGCAGCAGTCATGGTGTTTATTTGATGTTTTAAACCGGCAAGCTCTTCAGCCACCGGCTTAAGCGTTGCTTATGTTTCTTCTTCTTTCTTCAATAGAGTTGTTTTCTTTGTCTTCCAGCCTGCCTGGTCAGCCTTGAAATTCCTCTTCGGCTTCTCTATTTCTGGCAAGGCGGTGGTCAATTCTGCGTTGGCCTTGGTGGTTTCAGATTGCTAAGACTTGATATTCTCTTAAAGATCAGCGACTTGGGATTCTTTGACATTGAGTTCAGCCTGCAGGATGCAAATAATAGGTGGGGTTACAATCATCTTATTTAAAATGTCCCAAGCACAATACAAGTATTTCACTTGGCACTTGGGGGGCTAATGCACATGCTCTTTTTTGAAAGACAATTTTATGATGACCCGACTACATTATGGTAACGATAGCCGATTCATGGGGGTTATTTACTTGGATTTTATGGACAACTATGGTAATGAGACCCGGCTGATCTTGACAGTTTAAGCCGGCCCTTGGGGGCTACAGGTGCAAGATTGAATCATTACTATTTGAAGTCCCAGCTTATCTTGAAAGTTTAAGCCGGCCCTTGGGGGCTAAACATGCAAAGTTGAAGGATTACTATTTGAAGTCCCGATTTATCTTGAAAGTATAAGCCAGCCCTTGGGGGCTACTGCATTTGTTCTACAAGGCTATCTAAAAGTCTACAGTACATTCAATTCTATCATATCCTGTAGACTTGGCGACTGATAAAGTATGCTCATATGAAGAGAGCTGTAGAGTTTACCTCAAAACGCTCCTTCATCAAGTTAACTAAGCCGGTCTTAAAGTCGCAGCTTGTGTGCAGTTTGTTCAAGTACCCGGAGTGGATGTCTTGAGCGCTGCAGTGAGCGTAGCTCTCCAATTCACTGGCCACTTGCCTTTGTCAGCAACGGATATTTCTTCCTTGGCGTTGTGCTTTGACAAGACAGTGGGATTGCCTAGCGCTGTATAACCAAGTCCAGTGATGATAACATCATCAGCCTTCTCTTCATTAGGTTTGATGGGACTTGGCGGCTTAGTGGTGGCTGGATCAACATCTATTTGATCTATAGACATGTCGTGTTCGTCCAGTGGCGGTTCATCGGCTGTGGCTTCAGGGGCATGGTGGGAGGTCTCTGTTGACTGCTGCTCTGGCTCAGAAGGGTTTTCAGTGGTTTTTGTCACCTTCATTTTCTTGCTGGGCTATGCCATAGCTTTGTGAATGAAACACAAGATGAGGTTAACACAACAATTGAGTACATGATTGAAAGCAGAGATTTAATATTCTTACCCAGGCACAGTCTTGAAGACTGGGACATGAGTCCCTGTCGAGTCGCTAGAGGAGGAATGAGATGTTCCCTGGTAATTTCAGTTGGAAGGATTAAGAGGTTGTCAAAAAAGACCCGCCTTGGGATAAGTTAAGTCAAAAATTGTTGAGACCTCTGGACGACGCTTGTGGGGAGCTGGAGTGTTTGGTAAGCCAGAAGAAAGGATCCCACCTCCGCTGTTCTGGGTTGTGCAGCGAGCTTCATGTTGCCGCTTCTTCAAAATAAAGTTGGCATCCAAATAAGCCAAAGGATGAGAAAACCTTACTTTACGGCTTGCTTGTCAAGTTTTCATTTTGGTAGAGATTCTAAGCCGGAGGAAAGAATAATTACCTCTTCATCACCCGCACGGCTGGCTTCCGCTTCATCCTAATAATAGTCATTGTCAATGAGATGTATAAAAAATGAGCCAAGAGAGTCAAGTTCTACCTCCGACTCATCATCATCATCCTAGTCAAGTAACTCAGAGGGGTCGGTCTTCTTCTTGGCAGGCTTTTTGTTAGCCTTGGTCTTGGTCCAGGTCTTCTTGGTCAGCTTGTCTTGCAGTTTCTTCTTCCAGAAAGGAGAATCGGCCTGTGGAAGTCAGATGATTATAAGAGGACAATATTAATGAAAACATGATTCAACTGAAAAAATTATGTGCAACACTTACGGCTGGCGGCTGGTTGAAGGTGTAGAAAGTACTAAGTCTGGTTTTGCTGCACTCGGTCAGGCTTTCATTCAATAAATCCATGGTCGCGTCATTGATTTCTGCATCAGATAATTGGATTTTTCAGTGGCGTTGTGGATCTTTCAAATCGCCGGTGTACTCGCACATTAAGCCGGGGTGGCGGCTAAAGGGCAGAATCCTCCAGGATACCCAGCACAGAACAAGGTCGATGTTGGTTAAGCCCTTGACCATGAAGGCTCTGATCTTTGAAAAAATGGGCGCATACTTGGCCCGTTCCTTCGTGCTGATCAGCTCTGGGAGCCAATGTGTGTTGCTAAGCCGGTGTTCACGGTAACCAGGCTGGGGATTTTCACCCTCTAGAGATATATCTTGACAATAGAACCAAGTCTGGTTCCAGTTCTTGGGATGACTGGGCGGCTTGGCATATGGGAAGGTGGCTTGTTTCTGTTTCTGAATTTTAACTCCGCCTAGTTCCAAGAAGGGCATGTCGGTGAACTCCGTCTACCGGTTCAAATAATAAAATTCCCTAAACAGTTCAACAATGGGCTCTTCTTGAAGATAAGCTTCGCAAAAGACTTGGAAGTAGCAGATGTTGGAGACAGAATTGGGCCCGGTATCTTGAGGATGAAGCTGGCAAAAGTGTAGCACGTCTCGAAAGAATTTTGAACTGGGAGGGCTAAACCCCCGGATCATATGATCAGTGAAAGCGATTATTTCTCCTTCTTTGTGCTTAGGAGGATTTTCAGAGTCTGGGACCCTCCAGTGGATGTCGTCCTTTTGGCTAAGATGCCACTCTGAACAAAATTGTTCAGATCTTCCTCGGTAACCCGGGATGCTACCCAATTGCATGAGGTGAAGGTCTTAGTCATTCTTGATGAAGGTCTGAAAAGAAAATATCACCGGTTTAAGATCATGTTGTTAAGCCGGTCATTGGTTCAAAGGTAAGAACTATAAACATGCAGTACATTAAACCGAAGGTTACTAATGAGGTATGTGATACGTCTCCAATGTATATATAATTTTTGATTGTTCCATGTTGTTCTATTATCATTCTTGGATGTTTCACAATCATTTTATAGTCATTTTATATCATTTTCTGGTACTAGCCTATTGACATAGTGCCAAGTGCCAGTTGTTGTTTTCTGCATGTTTTTTACATCATAGGAAATCAATACCAGACGGAGTCCACATGCCACGCCACTTTATGATGAATTTTTATGGACCAAAAGGAAGAAGTTGGGCCGTGGTTGCACCTAGGGGGAGTCCTGAGGAGGGGACAACCGACCAGGGCGCGCCAGGAGGCCCAAGCGCACCCTGGTGGGTTGTGCCCACCTTGGGTGCCCCCCGGACCGCCTCTTTGCTCTATAAATACCCCAATCTTCCAGAAACCCTAGGAAAGTTGATGAAATATTCATCTAGGCGCCGCAGAGTCCAGAACCACCAGATCCAATCTAGACACCATCACGGAGGGGTTCACCACTTCCATTGGTGCCTCTCTGATGATGCATGAGTAGTTCTTTGTAGACCTACGGGTCCGTAGTTAGTAGCTAGATGGCTTCCTCTCTCTCTCTTCATTATCAATACAATGGTCTCTTCGAGATCCATATGATGTAAGTCTTTTGGCGGTGTGTTTGTTGGGATCCGATGAACTTTGAGTTTATGATTAGATCTATGTTTTTATCCATGAAAGTTATTTGAGTCTTCTTTGATCTCTTATATACATGATTGCTTATAGCCTCATATTTCTTCTCCAATATTTGGTTTTTGTTCGGCCAACTTGATCTATTTATCTTGCAATGGAAAGAAACAAAATGCTCATGATCTTCACTTATATTTGTTTGAGCTTATCAAAAGCAACATATGAAATTAGTTCCAAAGTGATAGATATCCAAGGTGAATATAATAAAAACTTTCATGAAGATAAGTGTACAAGATAAACTTGATTCTTAGTAATGGTTTTGAGATATGACGATATGATATGTGAGTCATGTTGATGAGTAATTGTGCTTTAGAAAGAATATTGACGTTAAGGTTTGTGATTCCTATGCAAGCACAAAAGTCAATAGTTATGCAATGAAATTTATATCCTACTTATGGTGCATTATTCGGTGTTACTAATGCTTAATGCTTGGGTACGAGATTTTTCGCTTTTTGGTTGGTCGCTTCTCAATCTTTTTGCTAGCCATCATTTTGCACTAAGTATGATCACTACTTGTGTATCCAAAACCCTTTAAACCAGTTTTGCCATATGAGTCCACTATACGTACCTATATGTAGTATTTCTATGCCGTTCTAAGCAAATTTGCATTTGCCATCTCTAACATTCAAAATAAATTTCTCTTTTGTGTGCTCTACTACTTGTGAGGCGGTAAAGGATAGCCAATATTTTCCATGCTAGATGTGTTATTCTCACGATGAGTGTTTATTCACTTGTCATTGCACAAGAGTACGACAAAGGTATTAGGGATGCCCAGTCCTGAAATGAAAAATGAATTTACTTTATGTTGCCAAATAATAAATTTCTTGGAAAGTGTTGGTATGGAAGGCACCCGTGGATACGGTTAGCCATGGAAAGTGAAAATTATGGTGGAAAAAGGAATGAACTTTATTTTCTGTTTGGGAACCACCTATGCTGTATCGAGCGTGCAAAGTGTTGGTATGCTCCAATTCGTATTCGTTGGTAGGAAAAGTATTCCTCTCAAAAATAATTTTATCTCTCAATTTAAGCTTTGAGCTCTGGCACCTCTACTAATCACTACTTCCCTCCGTGAAGGGCCTTTCTTTTACTTATAATTTTTTTTTGAATTTGAGTCTCCATCTTCTTTTATAAAGCACCAACTAAGGGGCACTTTGGTCGTATTTGAGCATTGAGTGTAGCTAATATTTGAGTGTGTTTCATGAATTGATCAATGACTGGGCATGATGGGCTAGGGATAACTTGCTTTAGTGTTGATATTTTGAAAGACATGGTTGCTTGTTGGTATGCTTGGGTATTAAAGTCTTCATTCAAAACTAGACTATTGCTTGGAATCATATAAAAGTCCATATGTCCATGCTATAAAGAAAACAATAAGATGGACATGTTAGGCAGCATTCCACATCAAAAAAAATCTGTTTTTATCATTTACCTACTCGAGGATGAGTAGGAATTAAGCTTGGGGATGCTGATACATCTCCAACGTATCTATAATTTTTCGTTGTTCCATGCTGTTATATTATCATTCTTGGATGTTTTACAATCATTTTATAGTCATTTCATATCATTTTTTGGTACTAACCTATTGGCATAGTGCCAAGTGCCAGTTGTTGTTTTCTACATGTTTTTTTACATCGCAGGAAATCAATACCAGACGGAGTCCAAATGCCATGCCACTTTATGATGATTTTTTTATGGACCAAAAGGAAGAAGTTGGGCCCTGGTTGCACCTGGGGGAGTCCCGAGGAGGGGACAACCCACAAGGGCGCGCCAGGAGGCCCAGGCGCGCCCTGGTAGGTTGTGCCCACCACGGGTGCCCCCTGGACCGCCTCTTTGCTCTATAAATACCCCAATATTCCAGAAATCCTAGGAGAGTCGACAAAATATTCATTAAGCCATCGTAGAGTCCAGAACCACCAGATCCAATCTAGACACCATCACGGAGGGGTTCACCACTTCCATTGGTGCCTCTCCGATGATGCGTGAGTAGTTCTTTGTAGACCTACGGGTCCATAGTTAGTAGCTAGATGCCTTCCTCTCTCTCTCTCTCTCTCTCTCTCTCTCTCTCTCTTGATTATCAATACAATGGTCTCTTGGAGATCCATATGATGTAAGTCTTTTGGCAGTGTGTTTGTTGGGATCCGATGAACTTTGAGTTTATGATCAGATCTATGTTTTTATCCATGAAAGTTATTTGAGTCTTCTTTGATCTCTTATATGCATGATTTCCTATAGCCTCATATTTCTTCTCCGATATTTTGGTTTTGTTTGCCCAACTTGATCTATTTCTCTTGCAATGAGAAGAGGTGCTTTGTAGTGGGTTCGATCTTACGGTGCTTGATCCGGGTGACAGAAGGGGAACCGACACGTATGTATTGTTGCTACTAAAGATAACAATATGAGATATATATCTGCCGCAATAGATAAACGGATCTCGTCTACATCATGTCATCATTCTTATTGCATTACTCTGTTTTCTCATGAACTTAATACACTAGATGCAAGTTGGATAGCGGTCTGTAATAGTAGTAGATGCAGCCAGGAGTCGGTCTACTAATCTTGGACGTGATGCCTATATAATGATCATTGCCTGGATATCATCATGATTATTTGAAGTTCTATCAATTGCCCAGCGATAATTGTTTTCCCACTGTTTGCTATTTTTCACGAGAGAAGCCACTAGTGAAACCTACAGCCATGGGTCTCTTTTCATCATATTTTCCTTTGCGGTCTATTTTCTCTTGCATTTATTTTCAGATCTATTAAACCCAAAATACAAAAATACCTTGCTGCAATTTATTTGTTTCGCGATCTATTTATCCTATCTACCACTTTTTATATCACGTCATTTGCCTACTAGAGGGGTCGTACCCCGAAAGGGATTGACAACCGCTTTAACACGTCAGGTTGCGAGGTGTTGTTATTTGTGTGCAGGTGCTGTTTACGGTGTGTTTCTTGGTTCGAATGGTTCGATAACCTTGGTTTCATATATGAGAGAAATACCTACCACCGCTGTGCTGCATCATCCCTTCTTCTTTGGGGAAATACCGACGTAGCTTCGAGCAACATTAGTATGCAGAGCAATCTATTGGCGGCTTAAGAGGGGACTAATGGTACCTGGTGGGTTATTGTTTACCAGTTAAGCCGCCCACACAGCTATCAATTTTCAGATCTATGAGTGAATAATTGCTAAATGTTGGACAAACAATTTTTACAGATTGGATCTATAATTTTGGATCTACGACAGTTCGGATAATGAAGAAAAACTCTAAACCTAAGTGGCGGCAGCACAACAGTTCGTGTGCTCAGATGAGATTTCCTACGGAAGGGAGGCGGTCAAATATCAAAAACAAGTGCTAAACTGCTACCGAACAAGGTTGGTATTATGTTTGGATTAAAAACTACAGGATCTAAGGGGGGACAGAGATGAACGGAAATGAACTCCGATGAACTCGAACAAACCCTAATGGGATCCATGGTGAGGGAAAGAGAAAAGCTTACCGGGGCTGTTGGACAGCGGAGGCACGCGGAGGAGCTCTGGTACGCTCAGGTTGATGCATCAACCAAGGTTGAGGCAGGTCATGAGGTCGACGGCGGCGGAGCTCGGGCACGTGCGGTGTTGCGGAGAAGAGGATGAAGACGAGGAGCCAAGGGGGGAAATGAAAAGGATCCCTATCCCTATCTATAAGGCCGTGGATAGATGGCATACGTGGGAATCGAGGAGGCTGAAAAATGGTTATGTGACAGCACAAATGCCTCGATTTTAGGAGGTTCATTAAAAGTGAAGGTATATTGAGATTTGGGTCTCGTGCGATATTAATGCAAGATGACGTCATGGCGGGTTAGCCCAATTCTGTGAGTGGACATCATGACGGGTTATGAGATTTCACAAGGATTGACAATGAAGGATTTTCTCTAAGTAAAATTTTGAAGATTGATATGAACAAGTTCACATCAACCTAGGGCCTAATATTGGGGATATAACTATTGGTATGACCCGCCCAGGAGGGGCCGGGTCATACCACGGGCGGTTCATAATGAGAAGGCCCAAGAAGATGTTGAAGATGGCGGTTCATGAAGCAAGCTTACTAAAGGCCCAAGACCCAGAGGAGACTTGAGGCCCATGGGCATAAACTGCCATATGTTTAACTTGTATGTTAAGGAAAGTTTAGTTTTCTCACCGAGCCAGACACGTTGTGTATGAGCCGGCCAGGACTCTATAAGCCGTCGGGCATCAACCTGTGTATATAAAGGGATGACCCGGTGGCGGGTTAGGGCAAGAAACAACAAGTAGAGAACTAGGTCACGCGTATTCACTCCCTGGTAATGGAAACCCAAGCAATAAAACCTAAAGTAGGAGTAGGCCTTTACCTCATTGCGAGGGGCAGAACCTGGGTAAAACTTTCAGTGTCCCTTGTCCCCTTTAATCCCTTCAAGCTAACTATGTTGTGATGGCTCCACACCTAAGTCCTCATGCTAGGGCATCTGCCGTGAAAATTCCACGATAGATCCAGAGGACGTGCTCCGGCACGAAATGATGGCCACCAAACTTGGCGCGATGAACATCATCAAGTTCGAGGTCAGCATCGTACATAGATGTCATGTGAACTCCGTCATGATGTAGCCAGGTATAGAGGTGCCGCACACCGTATGTGCTTTACTGATGAAGTAATGCAGCACCAATTTCCTAAAGGGTTTAAACACGTGAACTTTGAGCAACACGATGGAACGACATACCCAGCCATCTGGATTGAGGATTTTCTTCTCCACATTCACATGGATCACGGAGATGGCCTCCATGCAATTAAATAACTTCCCTTGAAGTTGAAGGGACCAGCACATCACTGGTTGAATAGCCTCCCAGAGAACTCCATTGGGAGCTGGGAAGATCCAGAAGATGCTTTTCGAGCCAACTTTCAGGGCACTTATGTCCGACCACCGGATGCTGATGACCTAAGTCACATAGTGCAGCAGACCAGAGAGTCAGCTTGTAAACTTTGGAATCGGTTCCTCATTAAAAAGAACCAAATCATGGACTGTCCAGATGCCGAAGCCTTAGCGGCCTTCAAACACAGCGTCCATGACGAATGGCTCTCCCGACACCTCGGGCAGGAAAAGCCGAAAACCATGGCAGCACTTACAACACTTATGACCCGCTTCTGTGCGAGCGAAGATAGATGGCTAGCTTGTAGAAGCAAAAGTTCTAGCAACCCCAGCATCTCTGAGGCCAGGGACGGAAATGGCAGACCACGCTGCAATAAAAACAAGCGTCAGAACAATAATGACGACACAGAAGACATGGCAGTCAACGCCGGATTTAGTGGTTCTAAACCTGGTTAGTGGAAGAAACCTTCTAAGGGCAATAGGGACATTCCATCCAATTTGGACAAAATCCTCGAGAGGCCTTGTCAGATTCATGGCACCCCTGACAAGCCTGCCAATCACACCAATAGAAATTGCTAGGTATTCAAACAGGTCGGTAAGTTAAATACCGAACATAAGAGGAAGGGACCTCTAAGGAAGGACGATGATGAGCCCCGTCAGCCGAACACCGGGGTTAGAAGCAGTTTCCCCCCGAGGTGAAAACAATTAACATGATCTATGTCACTCACATCCCCAAGAGGGAGCGCAAGCGCGCACTAAGGGACGTCTACGCCATAGAGCCTGTCGCCTCAAAATTCAACCCATGGTCGGCTTGTCCGATCACCTTTGATCGTAGAGATCATCCAACCAGTATCCATCACGGGGGTTCGGCCACCCTGGAATCATCGACGGATACCATCTCACTAGAGTCCTTATGGACGGCGGTAGCAGTCTTAACTTGATCTATCAAGACATTGTCCGTAAAATGGGTATCGACCTGTCAAGAATCAAGCCTAGTAACACTACCTTTAAAGGAGTGATACCCGGCGTGGAGGCCCGTTGTACGGGATCCTTAACATTGGAAGTGGTATTGGGCTCTCAAGACAACTTCCGCAGCAAAGAATTGATCTTCGACGTCATCCCTTTCCGAAGTGGCTATCACGCATTGCTCGGATGAGCCGCTTTCGCCTGCTTTAATGCAGTCCTGCTCTATGCTTATTTGAAGCTTAAAATGCCCGGACCACTTGGCGTCATCATAGTCAAAAATATGGAGCGCTCCCTCCATACTGAAGAGCACACCGCGACCCTAGCAGCCGAGGTGCATGGCAGCCTCATCAAGTCGAACAATTCATCGGTCATCAAGACCAATGACATTGCTAAAAGAGTCATGTCCGCATCTCACTGCGATAGCTCGATGGATCTAGACCTCGAATAGCATTTCGGAATCTGTCGACTGCCCCATAAGGCTGTGGTATATGTACCGCGTGTACATAACTACGCACTTAAAATACCTTGGGCAACGCCGGATGCACACTGCAAAGAAGGTACATAGTACGATTTGACCCTATTCAGACATCACATACCTTTTTTTTCTCCCATTGCAGGTTCATACGAAAACCTACCAGCTGTACGGTTGTAGGAGGGCTCCCTCCCAGGCCCCTCTTTCTCTTCTTTGTAGACAACCATCTAATCCTCCTCTCAAAGGATTCACCACTAAGGAGAAATGATGCAGACGTGCGGCAGGGCACCACTGGGATCTTCAAACCACTACTTTTTTGGCCCTGTGTAAACCTTTCCCTTATGTAAATTTTTTGCATGTAACATGACCTCAATATTCATGGCATTATTTGTTGAAACACGACTCGACGTATTAATCAGGATATAAAGGAAGCAGATGATGACCACTTTTCGTTCAGTACTCATGTTATATTATCATCTGTATTCCCTCCTTACTTATGACAAACACACGTGCTTTAGCCCAGCCTTAACGCTGGGGGCTGTATTCGGCCTTGCACATTCTAAAGTCCGAACACCTATAGGGAGCTCTTCGGCGTCCCGGATATTGCATCGGTTTCGAATCATGTCTTTGGTCTATAGTTGGGTTGCCCGGCTCATGTGCTTACCACCTTACATCCCGCCAGTTCGGCTAAGGTAGTAAAGGGAGAACTATTGTCATTGTATTTCTGGTTCGTCTGGTTAAGTACCTCGGTAGAGAAATCCGAAAACTGACTGTCATCATAAGCGAGAGCTGGTCAGTGATTCGGTGACTTAGTGTTATACTACAAATCATTAGCGATTCTTGCCGTGTCACATGAGGGGCTGGGACTCGACCAACCACGTTGCGAAGACATCGTAATCCGGATGGCTGCATAATGCAACACGGGCTAGCACTTAGCCCCGCCAATAGACTCCTATGGCTAAGTGAAGGTAATAAGGCCGCATAGTCTCATTGCCTAGTTCACCTCGTGGATGCCTCCTCTATGGACCAAGACGTTGGATAAAGTGTGATTATGCGTTATGATCACCCCTATAACATTTACATGGGGGCAGAAGCCGATGACTGGCAACTTTCAGAAATATAAACAATAAACGGCCGCACATGAGGATAAATTAACACAAAAGGCGCAATCATAGCGCAGATTCATAACATAGTTTTTTTAACCCAAATACATCTAATCGAACATAACGTCCTTTGAACACTGGTGACATCATCAAAGTACCTCTCTGGCTTCCAATGATCTTTGCCCTCGAGCGGACCTACGGTTGCCACTTTGGTGGCCTTCATCTTCGTCCATTGCATCTTGACGCGGGCGAAGGCCATCTGGGCACCTTCTGTCGGTGTTCTGGGACCGGGGGTCCCCAGACTTCCCTGGCTGCGGCCCGCGGCGTGGCTCCACCAGTGGCCCATTATGACCCGTCTTCATCAAGAAACACTCAAGACCCTCGCGGGGCGGACGACGCAAGGCCTCCTCGGGAGCAGCCTCACCAGGCAGGCTCACGAGAAAGGCGGAGAGATCAAGGCAAGGGGTACCTCGCGAGGTTCCCATGACGCAAGCCATGACGACCAAGGCCAGGCGGGCGCCAGGCGGGCACCAGCGTGCAGTGTCCTCGTTTCCCCTTTGGTGCTAAGAGGGCAAGCGCAGGCGCGGAGTACCGAGGCATCAGGCAAAGGTTTCCATATTAGTGCAACAAGACCAAGACCGGCGGGACGGCAGGACGGAGGTCATCGTGGAGCCCAAGACAGCGTCATCACCAGCAACTTTGACAGGCGAAGACCACCTTTAGTCAGGATAGCTTGTACTAGCTGTCCCCCTTCAAATTGGCCGTTGTTGGATCCCTTCCCGCTCAATATTTGGGGAGAGGACCAGGGCCTCTATAAATAAGGCTAGCCACCATAGTAGAGAGCATGGATCAATTTCTCCCATAACACCACACCAGCTCAAGAACATATCTCCTCCAGAGGCTGTTCTTCCCTTGTACTGTTCATCATCAGCCCAAGAGGCAATCCACGACCACCACACAGGAGTAGGGCATTACACCACAACGGTGGACCGAACCTGTATAAATCTTGTGTCTCTTGTGTTGCGACTTCATCTAGCTAATCTTAGGGATCATGGCGAGGTTGAGAGCAAGATTCGGTAGGGGGGAATCTTCATGTGCACCATTGTGTTCGAACCTCAAGGGTTTTGCTCGAACCTGAAATCCGACATTTGGCGCGCCAGGTAGGGGTGCGCCAAAGTCTTCCTTCTGCTGATCCCCGTTCCATCGCTTCGTCGCATCCATGTCTGGCAATCTGATGACCAGCGCCGACCACTGGGTGGCCTGGCTAGCCCGAACCACGCCGCCTGCCCAAGAAGACCTCAACCCCACGCCCCAGGCAGCTCGCGCGCCGCAGAATGTTGCACGCGGGTGGCACGATCACACGTCGCCCGCCCTTACTCTGCGGCAGGTGCGGGCAGCCGCTAGGGCCTCAAGCAACATCGTGGCCACGGCTCCGTACACCCGACGAGAGCAAGCAAACATGAGAGCGGCGCTCACCGTGGCTCGGGAGCTGCTGCGATGCCGGTTGATGGAGAGCGGTCGGGATGCGTTGCTGGAGCATGTTGCCAAGCTCCTGGATGTCGCGGCCTCGGGGGCACCGCCCTTCTGCTTCCATCTTTCACCCCAGGCCTCGGCCGGACCGCACACAGGACCTTACCACGCCCGCGTGCCCCCAGGCACGCCCCAAGGCTTCATCGACACCAGCTCAACCATCGGCGCCAGACGCCAGGTCGCACCCGCGCCACCTTTGGTGAATGAGGGCATGCGTGTTGCCGCCTACGGCCCAGGTGGGCCGCTGCCCTACCATCCTCAAGACGGCATGCTAGGCTGGGCAACATGGAGTGTGGGGCACTACGGTGAAGTCTTCGAGGCGGCAGCTTCAGAGGCTTACGTGCCCCACCTGGTGGATCGGGAGTACGCGCTGCAAGACGACCCTGGCTCGTTCCTCGAGCCAGGCTGGGAGGAAGAGACACCAGAAGCCGAGCCCTTCTAGGAGCCTCAAGGGAGCCTCACCAACGCGCCAGTAGAAGTAGCTACCGGGTACGTACCACTAATTCCTCAGGAGCAAGCTTATGCTAACCATGGGTCGCAGGAGGTTCAGATCATAGCAGCGGATGGCGGCCCTAGCTCGGCAGCCTCCCTTCCACCAGGAGGAGCGCACTAGGGGGTGCAGGAGAGGGGACGGAGCAAGGCCCCTCCCCATGGTGCACGGAGCAAGGCGTCCCTCGAAGGTAGGCCCTCTGTCGGGGAGGTGCTGCAAAGCCTACCCCCGATAGAGGACCCGTGGTCGCCGAGGGCGCTACCGGCGTTCCCTTTGCCCCTTTGGCGTCGTCCTGGTTTCCGGTCGCCGCCAATGGTGGTCGAGGGTGGCGCAAGGCGGGGACCTCGTCTGGCGATATGAAGCAAGGCTCGGTGCCTGTGAAGAAGGCCCAGTGCCTGTGAAGCTCGCCGCTGATGAGACTCTCACATAATAACGAGTGGGGTTGTACACGCCCCGGAGTCTCAGGAGTGCTGCCCTTGGGCCTTGTGGGCTCCCTCCCATGCCCAGTGGCAGCACTTAGCTCCGCGCTGGTGAGAAGACGTCAAAGACTAGAGTAGGTGCCGGACACGGCCATTTGCTTTTTGACTCCCTTTCTATAGTCATACTTCCTTGCTTCGGATTTAAGTTGGAGTTGGATTTTCATTTGTGTGTGTGTGGAGGGTGAATTTTCTCATTCATGTGATTTCTTGCATTCTGTTCCTGCCTTAATTTGGAGTTCGCATTGGCTGCCTAACCCTCGCGAGCCCCTCGCGGGTGGGGCTAGGCGAAGCGCACGTACGCTGCACACATGCCATACTACGGCTGGCACTTGCTCTCGCGAGGCCCTCTCGACCGGGTCGGCAGGTCCCTCAGGGGATCCTCGGAAGCTCACTACCTCACGAGCTGGTTCAGGACCTGTCCTGGCTAATGGTAACTACAATGGCAAACTCGCCGTAGAACCCGTAGGCTCATAGAAGCATATATTCAGCTTGGCACTGGAAGCATAAAAACAGCAATCTTTTTACATGAGGGGCATCCCCTCCCAAAATGCTCTCACAACCTAAGGGGTCGCGCCCGAGCTTCTGTATGCAAGATAAACAAAAGAGAAACACGGAATTAGTCCGACATATCACTCACCGCGTCCCTAGGGTCACCTCCAGATTCATTGTTGGTGCCGGTGGTGCTGTCACTGCCATCGCCATCACCATCACCGGCGCCACCGTCACCATCATCGACCACGTTGCCTTCGTCCGCCGCGACTACCACCCCGTCGGTGTTGGACGCAAAGGCCCTAACAAGTGCATCCACGTTTTCCTCCACCCACTGCGCTAGGTTGCCCTGGATGGCCTCTGGAACCGGGGCAATAGCGGCGTCGAAGTCAAAGTCGGGATTGGTGTTCTGAAGATGCCTGAAGACGCAGGAAAACGCACGCCCAAGCAGTCCACAACTCCTCTCCTCAACAAGCTAGTGAGCTCTCTCAGAGCAGCTCTCCAGGCGCGTCACCACATCGGTAAAGAAGCGGAGATGGCTGGCGTAATTGGTCGCGTGGGGATGTGGGGCGTTCTCATTATAGATGTTGCCCAGCGCCGCGTTGGCCCTGTTCCTGAGGTCCTGGAGCATGGGGCCATGCACGTGCTCCAACGTCTGCCGTTGAAGCACTTCCTCCCTATTTTGCTGCGCGATGGACTAGGCGCCGGCAACCCGCTGCTGAAGAGGAAGCAGCTCGGGACGGGTGGATTCCAGCTCGGCCTGCACCAAGACCAGGGCGGCCGCGGTGGCCTCTGTGCGTCGTTCCGCATCGGTTTGCCTGGACCTGAGGGCGGCAGTCCTGCCTGCCTCGGCTTCAACCAGCTCCAACTTCAGGTCATACCTGCTCGCAAGATCTGCACGAGCCTCAGCCACGCGGTGGTCGACTTCCTGCCGGACCCGGGACTCGCGCGCTCCAACGGCGTCCTCCGCTTGGGTAACTTGGCGCTCCCTCGTCTCCAACCGCTCAAGATCAAGACTGCGCTTGGCGGCCTCCAGCATCAGCGCCTCCTCACGCTTCCGGATCTCCTCCTCCTTGACAGGCGTCCCCCATAGCGACGCAAGGGTGGCTTGGAGCAACTCCACTTGCTGCTCCAAGGAGGCGCTCCGGACTTGGAGCTCCCATGCGTGCTTCTCTGCAATCTCGCAACGACGATCTGCTTCCTGGGCCTCCTCCAAAGCTCGGGAGCAGGCCTCTCGCGAGGTTGCAAGGCATGCCTTGGCCTCCGCATTGTCAAGCTCGCACTGGTGGCGCGCAAGGTTGATGGCCACCTTCAGTTTATATCGCTCCTCGATTAGCCGTAGGCCCTCGGCTTCAAGGCATGCGTTTACGTCCGCTAGCTCTCCACGAGCTGGCCCATCGCGTCCATTGCCTTCTGGAAGAACTCCTGGCGGATGACTCTTTGTTCGCGAGCAAACTTGTGCGCGCAGCTGATGTCGTCCCCTGTCGCGGGCACAGTCGGCAGGACCTGAAGTGGTTCGCCCCCTCTCGGCAGGGGGCTGGGAGCTGGCGCCCCCACGGTCGTTGGCCAGGTCCCGCAAGGGACCCGCACCGGCGCAGGCTCGCTGCTTGAAGAGGAGCCCAGGATCGATGCCAACCATTTGTCGTCCATGACTAGAGGAGGAGCCTCGGGAAGGCTGGCCGCACTCCAGGCAAGGTTGCGAAGGAAAGGCGGCAAGGGCACAGGCTCAAGGCACCTTGTAGGTAGGCTTGCTTCTCCGGCTGACCCCACGCCGGGGGCGTCGTGCAGGCTTGGGACGCTCAAGGCTAGCGATGGAGGCAAGGCCAGAGGGGTTTGCTTCTCGGGAGACTCAGCGGGCTTGGCAGGAGGGGTCCTGAAGAGCCACAGTCAGGAGAGGAAGCAGCGATTGGGGAATCACAAGGATAAGGTACTTACTCGTCTATGGCGACGTACTTTCTATGTTTCAACAACCGGATGGTGCCACCACTGCAGCTTGAAGACTCCTTCCTCTTGCGGAGCGCGGCGAAGTCCATGCGGAACTGGCCTAGGCGCTGGACGTGGGGGCCAGGGCGGCGCGCGGCTGGGGAGGCACCCAGGCGGTCGACCTCAGGGGGGCCAAGCTGGGAAAAGCAATCAGGCTCCGCCTCATGTTGGCTTGCCGAGGTCTCAGAAGCTCCAGCCTCAAGAGCTGCAGGTTGCATCTCCCCCTCAACGACCACCCCAAGGCGAGCCTCATAGGTTCCAGAGGATGGTGCCTCAGGAACCTCTAGCGGCGTCAGCACCTCGACACCCGCGCCTCCGGCCTCAAGGGATTCTTGCCTCCCTGCGTCCACTCTTGGGGCAAGCTCGGTGCTGGCGGTAAGGAGGGGAACCACGACGACAGGATTCTCACGAGGCCCCACAAGGCCGACCGGACGCAGCCCCCATTCGTCGAAGGAAGGCATCTGTCCCGCAAATTCAACCCCGTTCGAGCAGAGATACAAGAGGCAACCCTCTTGTGGCATATCTCCTGGTGAGGGGTTGCCAGTCAAGACATCAAGCACCATCCTCCGCGCTTCGGGGGAGAGCCCCGACTCCTGAAGCCTCATGTGATCCTGGTCACCGGTCAGGGCCCACATCGGCCGGGAATGGCATTGGAGAGGGACAATGCAACGCCGGAGGAACTCCTGCACCACCTGGGGCGCAGTCACGCCAAGGTCTCTCAACCTCTTCAGCCGGAGCCAGACGAAGTAAAGGCAAGAGCTCGAAAGCCTCTCGTGGCCCCAGCCGGAGTTGGGGATGGCGGGCGACAACGAAAGCGAGAGCAGGGCGCTGAGCACTCCGACATCCACATACACCCACCGCATCTGAAACCCACTCGTGGACTGTGCGAGATGAAATCCCCGAGGTGGTCGTCTCTGCCACAGCCTAGAAGCTCAGGCACCCTGAGCACTGCGAGGGGTCGGTCAGATGCAGCAAGAAGAAATGGCCCAAGAGGGCAACGGAAGGGGCAATGCCCACCATGGCCTCGCAAACAAAGGTGAAGGCAGTGAGAAGGGCAACGGATTGAGGATCAAGATGCATCATGTGAATCTGGTAATGGGAAAGCACTGCGTCGAAGAAGGCAGAGAAAGGGGGAACCAAGCCAGCCCACAGGGCGTCAACGAAGAATCGAACCTCAGTGGCTGTCCTATCAATGGAGGCCCGGGACGCAGGCCAAGCCACCATCCCTCCCCACTCGTTGAAGCTAGAAGCGAGCGTAGGGCAGACCTTGACCATGGCCTCCTGGTTGAGCACCCGCGATCGGTCGACGGCGGGCTCGATTGCCAGGGGTGAATTGGATGAGAGTAGAGGCTTCTTGCCTTTTGCTATGCTAGTCGTCGCCATGGCAACGGAGGGGACAGAGCTCAGTTCAGATTGGAAGCGGAGGCAGGGGCTCGAGGAAGAAGGAAGGATAGGGAACACGCCGCCTGCGAGGAGGAAATAACTGTGTAAGGTGTCGTGGCCGCCTAGCCAGGCGGATATTGGGGCAACGTGGGGAAGCCGAGATGCCCACGTACAATCAGTCGCCATGTGTCGACCAAGCCCGCAGGCTGTTGGGGCCTGCGGCGCTCCTCACTTGCCCTTTGTCTTCGCTGCTAAGCCAAGTCCGAGTGCACCTTGGGCCCGGGGGCTACTGTCGGCGTTCTGGGAATGGGGGTCCCCAGACTTGCCTGCCTGCGGCCTGCGGCGTGGCTCCACCAGCGGCCCAGTATGGCCCGTCTTCATCATGCAACACTCAAGACCCTCGCGAGGGGCCAAGCCTCGCGGGGCGGATGATGCAAGGCCTCCTCGGGAGCGGCCTCACCAGGCAGGCTCACAAGGGAGGCGAAGAGATCAAGGCAAGGGGTACCTCGCAAGGTTCCCGTGACACAAGTCATGACAACCAAGGTCAGGCGGGCACCAGGCAGGCACTAGGTGGGCACCAGCACGCGCAGTGTCCTCGTTTCTCCTTTGGTGCTAAGAGGGCAAGCACTGGCGTGGAGTACCGAGGCATCAGGCAAAGTTTTCCATATCAGTGCAACAAGACCAAGACCGGCGGGACGGTAGGACGGAGGTCATCGTGGAGCCCAAGACAGTGTCATCACCAGCGCCTTTGACAGGAGAAGACCACCTTTAGTCAGGATAGCTTGTACTAGTTGTCCCCCTTCAAATTGGCCATTGTTGGATCCCTTCCCGCTCAATATTTGGGGAGAGGACTAGGGCCTCTATAAATAGGGCTAGCCACCATAGTAGAGAGCACGGATCAATTCTGCCCAGAACACCTCTCCTCCGTAGGCTGTTGTTCCCTTGTACTGTTCATCATCAGCCCAAGAGGCAATCCACCACCACCACACATGAGTAGGATATTACACCACAATGGTGGCCCGAACCTGTATAAATCTTGTGTCTCTTGTGTTGTGAGTTCATCTAGCTAAGCTTAGGAATCATGGCGAGGCTGAGAGCGAGATTCAGAAGGGGGAAATCTTTGTGTGCACCCTAGTGTTCGAACCTCAAGGGTTTTGCCGGAACCCGAAATCCGACACCTTCTATGCAGGTCAAACACTTTTATAGCATCGATTTGAGGACTCGCGTTGAAAAGGCGCTTCACGAGGCCGAAGTAGCTGCTGGGAATGGGCTCGGCTGGCCAAAGTTGGACTATTAGATCCTTCATGGCCAAGCCGGCCACTCTATACAGCTCTGTCAACTGCTTCGACTGGTCGCTCAGATGCATCGGATGCTCCAACGCAAGATACTGTGACCAGAACAGCTTCTGGATCGAGCTCCCCTCCTGCGCTCGGAAAAACTGCGTGGCATCCGCGGCGCTCCTCTGAAGATCCACAAACACTCCTAGAGAAATCCAAACTCGGGTCAGCAAGATATACCTCTTACTTCCAAATTTACTCTGCAGAAGAAAGGCCTTACCAGCCCTATCTGCATCGCCTATTGGATATCCTCGCGAGCGCTCTGGGATTCAACCCAGGCATCTTTGGCATCCTAGAGAGCCTTGGCAAGTTCAGACGCTTGGTCCAAAGTCTTCTGCTCCAAGGAATCGCACTTGTCGATGGCGTCCTTCAGCTCTTGCTCGACTTTGGCCACCCGAGCTTCATGTTGGCGGCGGGCAATCTGCTCCGCCTCCAGCTTCTCAGCTGCTTTATCAGCGGCTGCCTTGTTCGCCTCCGCCTCCTTCTTGGCTTGGGCAAGCGCGCCTTTGAGGGACTCGACCTTGGCTTCGCCAACTATGATCATAATCAAACAATCCAATGAGTTAACACACTCACTATACATATCACTTCTGATATATAACTTCCTCATACCTTGCGTCTCCTCGAACTTCTTGTTAATGCGGTCGAGCTCCTCATCAGCCACTCGAAGCTTTTGATTAAACTCGGAAACCTCTGCGGCATGGGCGGTAGCTGCCAACATGGATGCATGTTACAGAAATTAGAATAGTGTCTTAATGTCTGAATTATCATAGGGATCCTCTGTCCGGATTGTTCTAATACAAACAGAGTCTTAGGGGCTATTGTCTATACACAGGTTCATCCTTTTGTATGAAAAGTTTTTTAGAGCATTACGTCGCATACCTCAAAGCCCGTTAGTAGGTTGCAGAACGCTTTGTTCAATCCGCTTTTTGCGGACTAAACCTTTTCCATAACCGCACCCATCAGGGTGTGGTGCTCCTCCATTATGGAAGCACTTTGCAGCGCTTCCTCCAGAGCATGAGCCGCCTCCAGATTAACGGAGGCCACTTGTGGAGCTATTGCTCCTCCCCCCTCTCTCGAAGGGGGCTGCGTATCCCGTCCCAGAGCTGCATTGGTCTCCGGAACGGTGTGCGGCGGGGGGGAGGGGGGGCAAACTGATGGGGCTCCCCATTGTTGGTTGTCATGGGGGTCACCTCCATCAGGTCTTTGGCGGCCGAGGTGTCAACCTCAGGCGCCTTCTTGACGGCCTCGTCTACCCCTCATCGGCCAGGAGAAGTCCTTCGGGACAACACTCGAGTGTCCTCCATGGCAGTAGGCAAGGGGGCTCGCGACTGCGTGCCCCTCTCCTCCTGCTCAGGCGGCAGGGAGTTCCCCTCCGACGAGGGGGTGTTCGAAATATCACGGGGAGGGCTGAAAGGCAGATAATAATATAACTTACATAACAGAGGCAGGTAAGCTGAAAACAAACAGTAAGATTACGAATACTTATGATTTGGCCAGGGGCTTCACCCTGGGAGGTCTCTTAGGGATGTTGATGTAGGGCGGAACCTTATGGGGGGCGATCTTTCACGTTCGGAGTGGATCCTATGGAGAAACACGAAGAACGCATGGAAGAGCACAAGGGAAAACACGGGGAGAAATGAGAGAATCACTCAACCGACAAGTAATTGATCACACAAGGGCTACATCACCGAACACATAAGGTAGCACAAGATTCAAAATCAACAAAGGTAAGATACAAGAGTAATCGTTCTTCTCCATGAGGAGGTCTTGATTGTCTTCTCCGGATGGAGGCCTTGAATCCGAATGGATCTTCTCCGAAGAGGCACGGTCCCTCACATGGAGTAGATCCGGTACGGATGAGCTATGCTCTATCTCAAGATGAGCTATCACAATGCTGACCCTAGCTAGGAGGTGGGAGAGACCTATTTATAGCCGTAGTGAAAATGGGAGTCAAAGTGAAGGGGTACAAGGGCTTCAGCCCGTGGGTGCAGTCAGTCAGGCGTCGGACGTCCAGAAGACGTCGGACGTCCGGGGCTTCAGGACGGTCTAGACGTCCGTAGATATCGGACATCCATAGTTTCAGCTCGGGAGCTGGTCGTCCGGTCGTCCGATGGCATCGGTCTTCCGTTAATTTCCACTCGAGTGCCCAGCTGCTGGACGTCCGGAGGGGATCGGTCATCCATGGCCCTAGGAGTCGTCGGACGTCCGGGCCGGGCCGGTCGTCCGTGGCCTATAGCTTTGTCATGCCTTCCTTCCCTTGTTGTTGCATCTCCCAGGGCTCGGACGTCCGGGGTCGGCCGGTCGTCTGGTGCCTGTAGCTTCCCAAATGGATCTTCTTCTTGATGTCCATGCTTGGTGTCCTTGACACCTTGGCCATTGGGTGTAGCTGTCCCGTGTCTCTCCTCCAAGTACCTGATCAGACACAAAGTGTCCATATGAGGTACTAGCCAAGTCTCGTGAGTAGGGAGAGGGGGTTCAGAGAGGAGCGAGTTCACCTTATCTTCGATAGCCTATGCTCTAGCTCTTGTCATGGGTCCAAGTGGTGTTGAGGGAGATGTAGGTACGTCCATGGGGATGAGCGAGGGATGCTCCGCATTATCTCCCCCCGCCTTGGGAAAGATCCGACCTCAGATCAAAAGCTTCATCTCCATGGTATGGCACGAGGTCCTTGACGTTGAAGATGTCGCTCACATTGTACTTGCCTCGTGGTAGGTCGATCTTGTAGGCGTTGTCATTGTAGCGTGCTAGAACCTTGAAGGGTCCATCGTCTCGGGGGAGAAGCTTGGACTTGCGTTCGTTGGGGAAGTGGTCCTTGCGAAGGTGTAGCCACACGAGATCGCCAATGTTGAAGATCATTGGTTGCTTGTTGATGTTGAGCTTGGTCGCTAGGCGTTGTACTTGGCGCTCGATGGTGTGCCTTGTATCCTCATGCATCTTCTTTATGTAGTTTTCCCGTGCACTCACATCCATGTTGGTGCGTTCTTGTAGAGGAAGAGGTAGAATGTCCAATGGTGACAACGGGTTGAAGCCATAGACGACCTCAAAAGGGGACTTGCCGGTAGTCGAATGTCTTGCACGGTTGTAGGCGTACTCGGTGATGGGTAGACATGTTTCCCACTCCTTGATGTTCTTCTTGATCAACACGCGAAGTAGAGCGGAGAGTGTCCGGTTTGTCACCTCCGTTTGGCCGTCGGTTTGAGGATGGTATGTGGATGAGAACAAGAGCTTGATTCCGAGCTTAGCGCGTAGGGTCTTCCAAAAGTAACTCAAGAACTTGATGTCACGATCGGAGACGATTGTCTTTGCTACTCCATGGAGTCGCAAGATTTCCTTACAAAAGAGATTTGCAATGTGTGAAGCATCATCTATCTTGTTGCAAGGAATGAAATGTGCCATCTTAGAAAATCGGTCCATAACAACAAACATGGAATCCTTTCCATTTTGAGTTCTAGGCAAACCAAGTACAAAATACATGCTAATGTCTTCCCAAGGTTGATAAGGAATAGGAAGAGGCATGTAAAGACCATGGGATTGAGCTTTAGACTTAGCTTGGCGATATGTAGAGCATCGGGGGGTGAAGTGTGAGACGTCTCGAAACATCTTGGGACAAAAGTAGTTCTTGGAGAGCATGGCGAATGTCTTATCTCGTCCAAAATGTCCCATGAGTCCGCCTTCGTGAGCCTCTTGCAAAAGGAGCAAACGAAGAGAAGACTCCAGAATGCATAGTTTGTTAGCTTTCATAAGATAAGCATCCTTGATATAATATTGTTCCCAAGAAGTATGCGTCAAACACTTAGCATAAGGAATAGCAAAAGATGGATCATTAGCATACAAGTCTTTGATGTGCTCAAAACCAATAACATTCAACTCAAGTTTAGTGACAAGCGTGCATATGCGTGAAAGTGCGTCCGCAACTACATTTTCCTTACCCTTAATGTACTTGATGACATAGGGGAAATATTCAATAAATTCACTCCATTTGGCATGACGCTTGTTCAACTTAGTTTGACCTTTTAAGTACTTAAGCGTTTCATGATTGGTATGGATGACAAACTCATGAGGTCTAAGGTAATGTTCCCAAACATGTAGCACACGCACTAAAGCATACAATTCTTTGTCGTAAATGGGATAGTTAAGTTGAGCACCGGAGAGTTTTTCACTAAAATAAGCAATAGCTCATTTTTCTTGCATCAAAACTCCGCCAATTCCGGTACCACTTGCATCACAATGTACCTCAAAAGTTTTGTCAAAATTGGGCAAAGCAAGAATCGGAGCATGAGTAAGAAAAGACTTGAGCTCATCAAAAGTGGTGGATTGCAAAGATCCCCAAACAAAAGGACCATTCTTCTTACTCAAAGCATGCAAAGGAGCGGCAATACTGCTAAAGTCTTTCACAAAGCGACGATAAAATCCTACAAGACCAAGAAAACTATGCACTTGTTGCAAATTGGTGGGTTGGGGCCAACTTTTAATAGCTTAAATTTTAGATTCATCAACATGTACACCCTTGGAAGAGACAACGAAACCCAAGAAAACCAGTTTGTCAACACCAAACATGCACTTTTTCATGTTGGCATAAAGACGTTCCTTGTGAAGCGTTTGCAAAACAGCCCTAACATGATTAATATGTTCTTTCATGGATTTGCTAAACACAAGAATATCATCAAAGTAAACCACAACAAAGACTCTGATATAAGGTCGAAGCACAAAATTCATAAGACACATGAAAGTACTAGGAGCTTCCGACAAACCCATAGGCATAACTAACCACTCATACAAGCCAAATTTAGTTTTGAAAGTAGTTTTCCACTCATCACCTTCTTGCATGTGGATTTTATAATAGCCACTTTTAAGATCAATTTTTGAGAAAAAGGCGGCTCCGCTAAGTTCATCAAGCATATCATCTAGGCAAGGAATGGGATGCCTATAGCAAACGGTAATAGCATTGATGGGTCTACAATCGGAACACATGCGGTAACTTCCATCTTGCTTAGGAACAAGTATAACGGGGACGGCACAAAGACATGGGCTTTCACGTACATGACCGTTGACGATGAGTTATTGTACTTGCCATTGGATCTCCTTAGTTTCTTCGAGGTTGACGCGGTATGGAGCTTTGTTTGGGAGAGGCGCTCCAGGGATGAGGTCGAGTCGATGCTCAATGCCTCGTAGAGGAGGTAGACCCGGAGGTAGCTCATCAGGGAAAACATCTTGGAATTCCTGCAAAAGAGATTGAAACACTAAAGGTAGCTCGTGAGAGGTGTTAGTTTTTGGTTCTCCATCCTTGCACACAAGGACAAAGTGCACCACACTTGATGAGTTCTCACACACTTCTCTCATCTCACTTTTTGTGGCAAATAGTATGAGGTTTTTCTCTCTAGGCGAAGAGGCGCTCAAATTTGGCTTGTGGCTCTCACTCCCTTTTGGGTGGCTCACTTTCTCACTCTTCTCTCCATGATGGGTGGCTTGCTTGTCGGCTATCACTTGACTAGGAGACATAGGTAGTAGCACATATTCCTTCCCTTTCATCTTGAAGCTATAGTGATTGGTGCGCCCGTTGTGGATGACACCACGGTCGAATTGCCATGGTCGACCAAGAAGGAGGTGGCAAACAGTCATTGGGACCACATCACACTCAAAAGTGTCCTCATATGCACCAATTTTGAAGGAGACTTGGACCGTATGCTCAACTCGTATAGTGCCGGAGTCACTTAGCCATTGAACCTTGTAGGGGTGCGGGTGCTTCCTCTTGACTAATTGAAGCTTGGAGCATAGTTCTTCACTTGCCAAGTTGTGACAACTACCTCCATCGATGATGACCTTGATGGACCTTCCATTGATGTTGGCCTTTGTGTGGAAGATGTGGCATCTTTGGCCCTCTTCTTGTTGATGTTGAAGAGTCAAGACTTTGGAGACAACGAGAGAAGGGCTCGAATCCTCATCACAAAAGATTTGATCATCTTCATCCTCATTCACTCGCCGGTGCATGGCCACTTGCTCAAGGGCTTCTATCTACTCATCACTCATGGAGTCGTAGGTGCCATCTTCATTGAGGATCATGGTGCGCTTGTTTGTGCATTCATAGGACTTTTGGCCTCGGCCACCGCAAGTGAAACACTTGAAGGAGCTTGTCTTGATGGTCTCATCGGTCGGAGTAGATGATGAAGCACGCGGCTTGAAGTTGCTTGTAGTAGGAGGAACACGAGTTGAACTTGCCGAAGTTTTCTTATAACTTGACTTGTCGTTGTTGCTTGGAGAAGGCTTGGTTGAAGTAGAGATTGGAGGAGTTGTTGAAGCATGGTTGTTGGAGAAGCCATAGGTCTTGGATGAGTACTTGGCGTACTTGAAGTCATCTTGCACTTGACGTTCTGCCTTTGTAGCGTGATGTACGAGCTCAATGAGGTTGGAGTAGGGTTGGAAGTCGGTGATCTTCTTGATGGGATGTTTGAGTCCATTCAAGAATCGTGCCATTGTTGGCTCATCATCTTCCGTGACATTGGCTTGAATCATGGCTATCTCCATTTCCTTGTAGTATTCTTCAACACTCTTTGTTCCTTCCTTGAGGAGTTGTAGCTTCTTGAAGAGATTGTGGTTGTAGTAGGTTGGCACAAAACATGCTCGCATGACTTCCTTCATTTGAGCCCAAGTGGTGATTGGTGGTTCACCTCTTGCTTCACGGCGCTCAAGGACTTGTTCTCACCATATGAGCACATAATCTTGGAACTCATGTGATGCCATAGTGATCTTCTTCTCTTCCTCATAGTTGTGCAAAAAAAATATTTTGTCGACCTTCAATGCCCATGAGAGGTATTCTTCCGGATCATTGCTTCCACTGAACTTGGGCATTGTGAATTTGAGCTTGCCATAGCGTTGCTCTTCATTGTGTTTTTGGCGATGGTGATGATGACGCCCTTGATGTGGAGTGTAGTCATCCTCATGTTTCTCTTGGCATGGAGGAAGTCCAAGATCAACTTGCTCTTGTTGAACTTGAGGTTGAAGTGGGGCTTGACGAGCTTGTGAAGGAGCTTGAGGAACTTGACGTTGCACTCGCGGTTGGTAGTTCCTCTCTTGGATTTCTTCACGAAGGGATTCCTCTTGATTGCGCCGTTCGCGATTGCGGTTGGCGATGGACCGACTTGATTCTTCAAGGGCATGTTGCGCCTCAAGAGCTTGCACTTCTCGGTGTTGTTGTTGAAGACGTTGAGCCTCGGCGTCTTGTTCCTCTTGGTGTAGACGCGCTCGTTCTTTCTCTTGGCGTCGTAGTCGTTGTCGTTCTTGAGCTTGAGCTAAAGCGACTTGGTTTGAGTGAGGACGAGGGACTTGCTCATTGACTTGCTCTTGTGAATGCTTGTCGTGTAGCGGGTTGCGAGAAGCATGGGGGTGTTGACGCACAGCTCGTCGAAGAGTGTTTGATGATGGTGTACTTGAGCCGGAGAAGGAGTCGTCGGAGTGTCGATTTGAGTGGCTCCATCTTGAGTATGAAGAAGTTGAAGGAGGACGGTTCACCAACAAGGTGCGGATCTCGTCCATGCTTGCGTCGTTCTCTTGCTTGTGCGCGTCGAGCTTGTTGTCGAAGTAGTCCTTGGTATGTTTCTCGGAGAGTCACAAGTCGGTGGCAAGGTTGTCGATGCGTTCATTCATAGTTTGTTGCTCTTGATGCAATGCTAGTTGTGCACCAAAGAGGTGGCTCTTGGTGACGTATGATGACATGTCGCCGTCTTGCTCGATGAATAGTGGGTTGGTAGAAGTACTCGGCCTATCCATCATTCCAAGCAAAATGTGAGTGGTAGAAAGAGAAGAACTTATACCAATGTACCTTGACCGATGTTGACGATGAATCAAGTTCACGCAAATGCGGACAATGAAATAGCACTATTGGTACCAATCCTTGTCGGTTGTCACACCTACACAAGTAAAAGCTTATGGTGGCGCTTGGTTAGGATGGTGGCACAAAATTTGATGCAATTGTAAGTGAGCTTCGTTAATGTTGGAAAAGATTCACAAATTTGTGAATGCAACAAGTAGACCAAGCAAATAATGGTACACGGAAACACACACGCAAATAGATAAATGGGATTGTGCAAACCAAAAGTGAGCCAAAATGTGGAGTCCATGAAAATGCTCTTGTTGCACAATACTAGAGAGACGCTAGCACGATTGCATAATAGGATACAGAACTTGTGCACAACCTACTAGGCAAAAATGGAACGATCTCTATCCCACGTATGCTATATGTATGGTATTTCGGTGCTATGATCCAAGATGATCCGATATGACAATCTTAATGTAGTATGATGCTATGGTTCTTGCTCATAAGCTCTTTGCTTATCTTTCTTATTTGCTTAAAAGCTTGGGTGGCTCTTTCACTTTTGAGCTCTTTTCTCATGCAAAACTTCACGAACCAAGATAGCAATTGTGTATGCGATGACAACTTTGTGACACACAAGTTGATCCCAAGATATGCACCACTATGGTATGGTATGTACGCTATAGAGTATGATCACTAATGTGCACAAGTCACGTTGACGGCAATACTCAATGGCTAGTCTCGATGGGTAAGTTACGCAAAAGTAAGGCCATGTGGGTATTAATGCAATTGCAAGGTATGACAAAGATGTCGTCGATGTTACCGTCCTTGGCGATGATGAGACCCTTGCGAAGATGAGCCGTGGTGATGATGATGTCGAACCGTACCTATATAGCCGAAACACAATAGGACACGGGAGCCACAACTCAAAATCTCAAAGATCAAAATGTGTCAAAACCGTCATAGGAGGTATTGGGGATGATGGTGGTGTATGTGGTTTTGGAAGATGTGGTGGAAGGTGGGGTTGTGGTGGTGGCCGAACTGAACAATATTCAGTTTTGTAAGAGTTTCACAAACGTCCGGGAGGTCACGGTCGTCCGGTCGTCGGACGTCCGGTAGGGTCCGGTCGTCTGGTGCCTGGGCGAAAATAGGGCACGGGATGAATTGCGCAATTTTTGGGTGGAGGGAGATGGTGATGTCGAAATCGAGCGGATTAGTGGATGGAAAAGGGTAGGGAGGGTGGGGAAAGCTAGATCCACATGCAGGAACACAAATCCATGGACCAAATCCAACAAAATTTCAACTCACCAACAAATCACAAAAAAAATTGGGGCTATTTCTGGTGGGGGATTTTCGGATTTAGGAGGAAAACAAAAAAATCAAGCTAGAAAACACGGGGTAGGGGCTCCAAAAACGTGATCAACATGGCTCATGATACCAAGATGATGTAGGGCGGAACCCTATGGGGGCCGATCTTTCACGTTTGGAGTGGATCCTATGGAGAAACACGAAGAACGCGTGGAAGAACACAAGGGAAAACACGGGGAGAAACGAGAGAATCACTCAACCGATAAGTAATTGATCACACAAGGGCTAGATCACCGAACACATAAGGTAGCACAAGATTCAAAATCAACAAAGGTAAGATACAAGAGTAACCGTTCTTCTCTGTGAGGAGGTTTTGATTGTCTTCTCCGAATGGAGGCCTTGAATCCGAATGGATCTTCTCTGAAGAGGCACGGTCCCTAGATCTGGTACGGATGAGCTATGCTCTATATCAAGATGAGCTATCACAACGCTGACCCTAGCTAGGAGGTGGGAGAGACCTATTTATAGTCGTAGTGCAAATGGGAGTCAAAGTGAAGGGGTACAAGGGCTTTAGCCTGTGGCTGCGGTCACTCAGGCGTCAGATGTCTGGAAGACGTCAGACGTCCGGGGCTTCAGGACGGTCCGGACGTCCGTAGATATCGGACATCCGTAGTTTCGGCTCGGGTGCTGGTCGTCCAGTCGTCCGGTGGCGTCGGTCTCCCATTAATTTCCACTCGGGTGCCCAGCTGCCGGACGTCCGGAGGGCGTCGGCTGTCCGTGGCCCTGGGAGTCGTCGGACATCCGGGCCGGGCCGGTCGTCCGTGGCATGTAGCTCTGTCATGCCTTCCTTCCCTTGCTGCTGCATCTGCCAGGGCTCGGACATCCGGGGACGGCCGGTCGTCCGTTGCATGTAGCTTCCCAAATGGCTCTTCTTCTTGATGTCCATGCTTGGTGTCCTTGCCACCTTGGCCATTGGGTGTAGCTATCTCGTGGCTCTCCTCCAAGTACCTGATCAGACACAGAGTGTCCATATGAGGTAGTAGCCAAGTCTCGTGAGTTGGGAGAGGGAGTTCGGAGAGGAGCGAGTTCACCTTATCTTTGATAGCCTTTGCTCTAGCTCTTGTCATGGGTCCAAGTGGTGTTGAGGGAGATGTAGGTACGTCCATGGGGATGAGCGAGGGATGCTCCGCATCAGATGTGTTCGGACTCTGAGTTCGAACTGTCCAAAAGGGTAATCTTCCCCCTCTTTGGCACCACCCCCTTCAGGTCTTCAGAGGTCGTCCTTTCTTCCTCCTCCCCTTGCGGGGGGAATCCCTTTCCATGTCCTCCTCTTCTTCCTCATCTCCCACATGGGAGGAGACGATTTCGGTCTCTCCGGACACACCGTGCGAAGGGCCTCTACGGTAGGGGCCACCCTTGGCCTCCTTGCCCTTCTTCTTGCCTTTCTTCTCCGGCGCCTGACAGGGCGCCGGGACAAGCATCTCCGTCAGGTGGGGAGTGGCTGGATCCTCCGGCAGTGGAGCCGGACTGCCGATCTGCTCCGCCTTTGTTGTCCAACCCTGTGAGGAAGGTAGCTAATAAGATCTCCATTGAGCATTAACCGAATAGATCTTCAGAAAAACTAATAATTACCTCTGAGGCTGGGTTCTCGATGTCGAGCCCGATGTCCTCGGTCTTGATGGGCCAGCTCTTCTAGGCCTTGAAGAGCAGCTTCCATATTTCTTTGTGCCTAGTGCCGAAGAAGCACTTCAGGGTCCACGGCTCCTCCGGATTGAACTCCCACATGAGGGAGGCCCAGCATTGGCAGGGAAGGATACGGCGGAAGAGCATGATCTGCACCACGTTGGTGAGGCCGATTTTCATGCCCATCATGTTGGTGATGCGCTTCTGCAACATCTTCACCTCCGTCTGGGACCCTAATGTCTACTACTCACCCTTCTTCATGTAGACGTTGTTTGGCCTCCAAGTGCAGAGGTTTGTAGGACAGTAGCAAATTTCCCTCAAGTGGATGACCTAAGGTTTATCAATCCATGGGAGGCGTAGGATGAAGATGGTCTCTCTCAAACAACCCTGCAACCAAATAACAAAGAGTCTCTTGTGTCCCCAACACACCCAATACAATGGTAAATTGAATAGGTGCACTAGTTCGGCGAAGAGATGGTGATACAAGTGCAATATGGATGGTAGATATAGATATTTGTAATCTGAAAATATAAAAACAGCAAGGTAACAAGTGATAAAAGTGAGCGGAAACAATATTGCAATGCTAAGAAACGAGGCCTAAGGTTCATACTTTCACTAGTGCAAGTTCTCTCAACAATAATAACATAATTGGATCACAAAACTATCCCTCAACATGCAACAAAGAGTCACTCCAAAGACACTAATAGCGGAGAACAAACGAAGAGATTATGGTAGGGTACGAAACCACCTCAAAGTTATCCATTTTGTTCTATCTATTCAAGAGTCCATAGTAAAATAACATGAAGCTATTCTTTCCGTTGAATTTATCATAGAGTTCATACTAGAATAACACCTTAAGACAGAAATCAACCAAAACCCTAATGTCACCTAGATACTCCATTGTCACCTCAAGTATCCGTGGGCATGATTATACGATATGCATCACACAATCTCAGATTCATCTTTTCAACCAACACAAAGTACTTCAAAGAGTGACACAAAGTTTCTACCGGAGAGTCAAGATGAAAACGTGTGCCAACCCCTATGCATAGGTTCATGGGCGGAACCCGCAAGTTGATCACCAAATCATACATCAAGTGGATCACGTGAATATCCCATTGTCACTGCAGATAAGCACGGCAAGACATACATAAAGTGTTCTCAAATCCTTAAAGACTCAATCTGATAAGATAACTTCAAAGGGAAAACTCAATCCATTACAAGAGAGTAGAGGGGGAGAAACATCATAAGATCCAACTATAATAGCAAAGCTCGCAATACATCAAGATCATATCACCTCAAGAACACGAGAGAGAGAGAAAGATCAAACATATAGCTACTGGTACATACCCTCAGCCCCGAGGGTGAACTACTCCCTCCTTGTCATGGAGAGCGTCGGGATGATGAAGATGGCCACCGGTGATGGGTTCCCCCTCTGGCAGGGTGCCAGAACGGGCTCCTGAGAGGTTTTTGGTGGCTACAGAGGCTTGCGGCGGCGGAACTCCAGATCTATTGTGCTACCCAAAGATTTTAGGGTATATGGACTTATATAGGTGAAAGAAGTCGGTCAGGGGACGCTCAAGGGGCCCACAAGATAGGGGGGCGCGCCTAGTAGGGGGGGGCGCCCCCCACCCTCGTGGCCACCTCGAAGCTTCCTTGACTTCAACTCCAAGTCTCCTGGATCACATCCATTCCAAAAATAACGCTCCCGAAGGTTTCAGTCCGTTTGGACTCCGTTTGATATTCCTTTTCTTCGAAACACTGAAATAGGCAAGAAAATAACAATATGGGTTGGGCCTCCGGTTAATAGTTTAGTCCCAAAAATAATATAAAAATGTATAATAAAGCCCATAAACATCCAAAATAGATAATATAATAGCATGAATGCTTCATAAATTATAGATATGTTGGAGACGTATCAGCATCCCCAAGCTTAATTCATGCTCTTCCTCGAGTAGGTAAATGATAAAAGAAAGAATTTATGAAGTGAGAATGCTAGCAGGTGCATAAGTTTGATCAATGATAATTTCAATCACCTTTTCTAGCATGATTATATGTCAAACAGTAGTTCATCTCATAAAACTTCTCACGATCAAGTAACAAGCTATTCAGATGTTAAAGCATAGGCCATAAACTTTGTTGAAAACTAGCAAACTTCATTCTCAGTCATCAAACAATTGCAATTCATCTTATTTTCAGGAAGGGTCTATGTCAGAGCTTTGATTTAGCAAACTCCACATACTCAACTATCATATAGTCTTCTACAATTGCTAACACTCACGCAATACTTATGGTTATGAAGTTTTAATCAGACACTAAGAAAGATAGGGGCTTATAGTGTTGCCTCCCAACGTATTCACCTTTGGGTGATGTTAACAATAATAGTTCATCCTAACTTACATCCAATTGGATATATATATATCAGGATCTTTCCAACGCGAGGTGCTTGCCAAAGGATAAAATGAAAAAGGGAAAGGTGAAGATCACCTTGACTCTTGCATAAAGTAAAAGATAGGCCCTTCGCAGAGGGAAGCAGAGGTTGTCATGCGCTTTTATGGTTCGATGCACAAAATCTTAATGCAAAAGAAGGTCACTTTATAATGCCACTTGTATATGGACCATTATTATGTAGTCTGTCACTTTTATTGCTTCCGTAACAAGATCATATAAAGCTTATTTTCTTCACACTAAAAAGTCATACATATTTAGAGAGCAATTTTTATTGCATGCACCGATGACAACTTACTTGAAAGATCTTACTCAATCCATAGGTAGGTATGGTGGACTCTCATGGCAAAAACTGGGTTTAAGGATATTTGGAAGCACAAGCAGTATCTCTACTTGGTGCGAGGAATTTTTGGCTAGCATGAGGGGGGAAGGCAAGCTCAACATGTTTGAATGATCCATGACAATATACTTTAACTGAGATGTGAGAAAACATAACCCAATACGTTGTCTTCCTTGTCCAACATCAACTCTTTAGCATGTCATACTTAACAAGTGCTCACGATTATAAAAGATGTCTAAGATAGTATATTTATATGTGAAATCTCTCTTCCTTCAATATTCTTTCATGAATTGTTCAAATGACCAATACAATGCTTGCTAACCTTCAATAAATGTACAACATCTACTTCTTAGATGTGAAGTCATTACTCCCCATGGGAAAAACAAATGAGACATATATAATTTCAGATTTATGACATTCAACTCATTCAACCATTTACTCACAGGATATAAGTGAAGCACACGAGTAAATGAAAAACTACTCCAAAAAGATATAAGTGAAGATCAATGAGTAGTTAAATAATTATGTAACTATGTGAAGACTCTCTCTCATTTAAGTATTTCAGATCTTGGTATTTTATTCAAACAGCAAGCAAAATAAAAGAAAATGGCATTGCAAGGATAGCACGACTCATGTGAAGAAGCAAAAAACTTAGATTCAACTGATACTAACCGATAATTGTTGAAGAAGAAAGCTGTGATGCCTGCCGGGGCATCCCCAAGCTTGGATGCTTGAGACTTCTTGAAATATTATCTTGGGGTGCCTTGGGAATCCCCAAGCTTGAGCTTTTGTGTCTCCTTAATTCCTTTTATATCTCGGTTTCGTAAATCTCGAAAGCTTCATCCACACCAAACTCAACAAGAACCCGTGAGATAGGTTAGTATAAATCAACACAATAACCTTATCATCCTCTACTGTAGCAAATCACAAAAATAATTATTCAACATTGCATACTAAATGCCTCTGCATATTTAATACTCCTATCCTCAAATAGAATCATTAAACAAGCAAACATATGCAAACAATGCAAACATAACAGCAATATGCCAAAACAGTACATTCTGTGAAGAATGGAAGATTCATCATACTTACCTAACTCCAAAAATTATGAGAAAAATACTACGCTGTAGAAGATTTATTAGAGATTAATATGCAAAAGTTTTCTGCATTATATCATTCTCTGACTTTTCCAGGGAATTTTTGCAACAGCGGTAAACTTTCTGTTTTCAAATAGCAACATGTATACTTGCAAAATAAGCATGGTAAAGGCTATCCTTGACATTTTCATTGAAAATATTTGGTGAAAAAAATTATTCTAAATAACAGCAAGCAAATACTAGAAAAATGACGCTCCAAGCAAAACACATATCATGTGGTGAATAAAAATATAGTTCCAAGTAAAGTTACCGATGAACGAAGACGAAAGAGGGGATGCCTTCCGGGGAATCCCCAAGCTTAGGCTCTTGGTTGTCCTTGAATAAATCACCACTTAGGTACTGTTGTGAACTTATTCTAAATTCATATTGGTGTAATATCTACTGTATTCCAACTTCTCTATGGCTCATACCCTCCGATACTACTCATAGATTTATCAAAATAAGCAAACAACACATAGAAAACAGAATCTGTCAAAAACAGAACAGTATGTAGTAATCTGTATGATTTGAATACTTCTATAACTCCAAAAATTCTGAACTAAATTGTTGGACGTGAAGAATATGTCTATTAATCATCTGCAAAAATAATCAACCTAAAAGCACTCTCCAGTAAAAAACGGCAGCTAATCTCGTGAGTGCTAAAGTTTCTGTTTTTTACAGCAAGATCATAAAGACTTCACCCAAGTCTTCCCAACGGTTCTACTTGGCACAAACACTAATTGAAACATGAAGACACATCTAACCAGAGGCTAGATGAATTATTTATCACTAAACATGAACAAAAAGTAAGAAACAAAAATAAAGTTGGGTTGCCTCCCAACAAGCGCTAACGTTTAACGCCCCTAGCTAGGCCTGATGATTTCAATGATGCTCACACAAAAGATAAGAATTGAAACATAAAGAGAGCATCATGAAGAATATGACTAGCACATTTAAGTCTAACCCACTTCCTATGCAAAGGGATTTTGTGAGCAAACAACTTATGGGAACAATAATCAACTAGCATAGGAAGGTAAAACAAGCATAGCTTCAAGATTTTAAACCCATAGAGAGGAAACTTGATATTATTGCAATATGTAGAAGCATATGATCCTCTCTCATAATAATTTTCAGTAGCATCATGAACGAATTCAACCATATAACCAGCACCTAAAGCATTCTTTTCATGATCTACTTACATAGAAATTTTACTACTCTCCACATAAGCAAATTTATTCTCATCAATAGTAGTGGGAGCAAACTCAACAAAATAACTATCATGTGAAGCATAATCCAATTGAAAACTAAAATCATGATGACAATTTTCATGGTTATCATTATTATTAATAGCATACAAGTCATCACAATAATCATCATAGATAGCAACTTTGTTCTCATAATCAATTGGAACCTCTTCCGAAATAGTGGATTCATCACTAAATAAAGTCATGGCCTCTCCAAATCCACTTTCATCAATATAATCATCATAAATAGGAGGCATGCTTTCATCATAATAAATATTCTCATCGAAACTTGGGGGACAAAAAATATCATCTTCATCAAACATAGCTTCCCCAAGCTTGTGGCTTTGCATATCATTAGCGTCATGGATATTCAAGGAATTCATACTAACAACATTGCAATCATGCTCATCATTCACATATTTAGTGCCAAATATTTTATAGACTTCTTCTTCTAGCACTTGAGCACAATTTTTCTTACCATCATTCTCATGAAATATATTAAAAAGATAAAGCATTTGAGACAAACTCAATTCCATTTTTTGTAGTTTTCTTTTATATACTAGACTAGTGATAAAACAAGAAACAAAAAGATTCGATTGCAAGATCTAAAGATATACCTTCAAGCACTCACCTCCCCGGCAACGGTGCCAGAAAAGAGCCTGATGTCTACTACACAACCTTCTTGTAGACGTTGTTGGGCCTCCAAGTGCAGAGGTTTGTAGGACAGTAGCAAATTTCCCTCAAGTGGATGACCTAAGGTTTATCAATTCGTGGGAGGCGTAGGATGAAGATGGTCTCTCTCAAACAACCCTGCAACCAAATAATAAAGAGTCTCTTGTGTCCCCAACACACCCAATACAATGGTAAATTGTGAAGGTGCACTAGTTCGGCGAAGAGATGGTGATACAAGTGCAATATGGATGGTAGATATAGATATTTGTAATCTAAAAATATAAAAACAGTAAGGTAACAAGTGATAAAAGTGAGTGTAAACGGTATTGCAATACTAGGAAACAAGGCCTAAGGTTCATACTTTCACTAGTGCAAGTTCTCTCAACAATAATTACATAATTGGATCACATAACTATCCATCAACATGCAACAAAAAGTCACTCCAAAGACACTAATAGCGGAGAACAAACAAAGAGATTATGGTAGGGTACGAAACCACCTCAAAGTTATCCTTTTTGTTCTATCTATTCAAGAGTCTGTAGTAAAATAACATGAAGCTATTCTTTCTGTTCAATCTATCATAGAGTTCATACTAGAATAACACCTTAAGACACAAATCAACCAAAACCCTAATGTCACCTAGATACTCCATTGTCACCTCAAGTATCCGTGGGCATGATTATACAATATGCATCACACAATCTTAGATTCATCTATTCAACCAACACAAAGTACTTCAAAGAGTGCCCCAAAGTTTCTACCGGAGAGTCAAGGCGAAAACATGTGCCAACCCCTATGCATAGGTTCATGGGCAGAACCCGCAAGTTGATCACCAACACATACATCAAGTGGATCACGTGAATATCCCATTGTCACCATAGATAAGCACGGCAAGACATACATCAAGTGTTCTCAAATCCTGAAAGACTCAATTCGATAAGATAACTTCAAAGGGAAAACTCAATTCATTAAAAGAGAGTAGAGGGGAGAAACATCATAAGATCCAACTATAATAGCAAAGCTCGCGAGACATCAAGATCATATCACCTCAAGAACATGAGATAGATAGAGAGAGAGAGAGAGAGAGAGAGAGATCAAACACATAGCTACTGGTACATACCCTCAGCCCTGAGGGTGAACTGCTCCCTCCTCGTCATGGAGAGCGCCGGGAAGATGAAAATGGCCACCGGTGATGGGTTCCCCCTCCGGCAGGGTGCCGGAACGGGCTCCCGAGAGGTTTTTGGTTGCTACAGAGGCTTGCGGCGGCGGAACTCCAGATCTATTGTGCTACCCGAACGTTTTAGGGTATATGGACTTATATAGGTGAAAGAAGTCGGTCAGGGGACGCTCGAGGGGCCCACGAGACAGGGGGCGCGCCTTGTAAGGGGGGTGCCCTCACCCTCATGGCCACCTCGAAGCTTCCTTGACTTCAACTCTAAGTCTCCTGGATCACATCCGTTCCAAAAATAACGCTCCCGAAGGTTTCATTTCATTTGGACTCCGTTTGATATTCCTTTTCTTCGAAACATTGAAATAGGCAAGAAAACATCAATATGGGCTGGGCCTCCGGTTAATAGGTTAGTCCCAAAAATAATATAAAAGTGTATAATAAAGCCCATAAACATCCAATATATATAATATAATAGCATGGATGCTTCATAAATTATAGATACGTTGAGACGTATCACACCCCCAATCAAGGCCCTTGGTGTCCACGAGGTAAGTCTCATAGGGAGTCCGGATCTGAATGCAGGAATGGCTGCCCAGTTGGTGTGGCGTGGTTTTGTGATGTAGAACCACTCCTGCTGCCACACCTTGACGGTCTCGATGAATGGCCGTTTGGGCCATTTGGCGTTGGGCAACTTGCTTACCATAGCCCTGCTGCAGTCTGCATGCTGTTCGTCGACCATGTTCAGCTTCAAAATGAAGACTTTGAGCCACCAGCCGAAGTGTGGCGGGATGCGGAGCAGAGCCTCACACTTGACGATAAACGCCGACATGTGGAGAAAGATATCCGGGGCTAGATCATGGAAATCTAGCCCGTAGTAGAACATAAGGCCGTAGATGAAGGGGTGGAGGGGAAACCCTAGCCCCCTGAGGAAATTGGGGAGGAACACAACCCTTTCACTGGGCCCCGAAGTGGGGATGACTTGGTCCTTGTCAGGAAGCCTGTGCGCGTTGTTCGCAGATAGATATCCCGCGCTAAGAAGATCCTTCACGTCCTTCTCAGTGACGGAGGATGCCTCCCACTTGCCCTTGGATCCGGACCCGGCCATGGCTAGGGAGGGTGATGGCGGTGGGAAAGATTGGAGCTTTTTTGGGCATTGTAGCTTGGAAGATTGCAAGATAGAGGCTAGAGGAAGCCATGGGGGAGAAAGGAGGAATCTTTGCCCTCTTATAGACGGTGAAAATGCCAACCATCCCCCTCTTAAGCCTTAAACCTCAACTATTCCCAATGAGATCATGTGTAAGGAGCGGTTGGGTTACCAAAAGCCCATTGATGATAATCCCATAATAAGTGGGCACGATCTCTGTTTTGACAAGACGTGCCAAGGGGGGCTCAACCTCGAAACACGAAACGGGAAGTGTGAAAATGATTCAAAATACTGAAGAGTCAAGTGTGATGCTTCGCCGGAAAAAAGTTATCAGTAGAGACACTATTTCTATTTTGATATCTTGCCTTCATGGCTAAGGGTCGTATTGACTATACAGAGCCGGATACAGTTCTTTTATAAGGGAAGCTGGCGTATGATATTCGAGTAGAGGAACCCTCCTTGCAATGCCGAATACAATCCGTGTGCCGAACACATTGTCATTGAAGACTGGTTCAGGGGCTACTGAGGTAGTCCTGGACTAAGGGGTCCTCAGGCGTCCGGTCTATTCGATATGGGATGGGCTGATGGGCCGTGAAGATAAAGGAAGAAGACCATCTCCCGTGTCCGGGTAGGACTCCTGTATGCGTGAACGGCAAGATTAGTGTCCGGATATGCTATTTACTTTCCCTGTAAACCGACTCTATACAACCCTAGGACCCTCTGATGTCTATATAAACTGGAGGGGTTAGTCCGCAAGGGCAACCATAATATTCATAGGCTACACAAGCTAGGGTTTAGCCATTACGGTCTCGAGGTAGATCAACTCTTTTAACCCCTATACCCATCGAATACAATCAAGAAGGACATAGGGTTTACCTCCTTTAAGAGGGCCCGAGCCTGGGTAAACATTGTGTCCCTTTTTCCATTGTTACCATTGATCCTCAGAGGCACAGCTTGGGCCCCCCTACCCGAGATCTGCCAGTTTGGCACCAACAATGGCAACACATCATTGGATAATAATATGAAGCATAAAGCACCATGTTCAAGCAGAGGGTACAGAGGGTTGCGAGAGAGTGGACCGCTGAATATAGACGGGAGAAGGTGATGAAGATGTTGGGGAAGATGACGGAGGTGTTGGTGTTGTCGGATTACGGGTTCCGCAATCCCATGAGAGGTTCGAACTCTTGGGTGCATGCGGAGATCTCAACCTACCCAGCCTGCCTACTCGCGATCCTCCTAAGCCTAGCGCAACAAGCTCAAAGAGACAAAGAGACACAACAGTTTATCCTAGTTCAGGCCACCTTGCGGTGTAATACCCTACTCCAGCGTTTTTGGTGGATTCCCTCGAAGGGCTGAGGATGAACTAGTATAGTGGATGAACTGGCCTCAGGAGGTGAGGCATTCTTGAGATCAAGGGAGCTGGTGAGGTGTGAGCTAGCTCGGCTTGTCTTGCCTCTGTGGTGGTGGCTAATCCTATTTATAATGGCCTTGGTCCTCTTCCCAAATGCTGGTGGGAAGGGATCCCACAACGGCCGGATTTGAAAGGGGACAAGTAGTACAACTTATCCTGACAAAAGTAGTCTTCGCCTGCGAAAAGCCTCTGGTCATGACGCTGCAATGGGCTCGTCTATGACCTCCGTCCTACCGTCCTGGCGATCTTGGTCTCGTTGCACCAGAATGGAAACCTTTGGTTGATTCCTCCAGACTCCGCGCCTGCGGCCTGCCTCCCTTGCACCAAAGAGGAAACCTGCGCTCTGCGCCCGCCTGGCGCCCGCCTGGCCTTGGTGGTCATGGCTCACGTCAGCTAAGCCTCGTGAGGTAAACCTTGCATAGAACTCTCCGCCCCTCGGGAGCAAACCTGAGGAGGTCGATCCCCTCGGGGGCCTTGGTGTCATCCGCCTCGCGAGGCTTGGCCCCTCGCGAGGGTCTTGAGTTGTTGATGTTGAAGTTGTGGGTCGTACCAGGCCGTCGATGGAACCACGTGGTGGGCCGCAGGTAGGCAGGGCTGGATACCCCCATATCCAGGACACCGATAGTAGCCCCGGGGCCCAAGGCGCGCTCGGACTTGGCTTCTAGGCAAAGCCAAAGGGCAAGTGTGGAGCAACGCGGGCCCTAACCGCCTACGGCCTTGATGACGCGTGGCGATTGATGGGACGTGGGCGTATCCGCTTCCCCATGCTGCCTCGGAAACTGTCTCCATCTGACAAAAGGGCTGCCATTCGCCGCTAGGCTTTTATTTCCTCTCCTTCATCTTGATCCAGATCCCCTTCTCCCAACAGCGAAAGAACTCACCAGATCTGCTGATTTTCCCCTCCAATGCTTTGCTCAATGGCCGTTGAGAAGACCACGGCCTCAGCCTCGGCTGTCGGCTCTACCTGGTACGAGCTGGCGCTGCTTGCGCCCTCCGTGGCCTAGGAGAAGCTCCAGACCGCACTCCTCCTGACGGCGAGCAAGGACAACAAATGGAAGGGGACGGCGCTCCGGGTCGCCACCGCTGCGCCGGAGCCCGCGAACAGCACATTCTTCCCTTTCTTCCTGCACAGCATCTACTCGGGGCTGGTGTGCCCATTCTCCAGTTTCTTCTATGCCGTTCTCCACCATTATGGCCTCCACGTGCTCCACATCCATGCCAACTCCATCCTCCTCATGTCCATTTTCACCTTCTACTATGAGGCGTTCATGGGGGTGATGCCCTTCATCGCCATGCTCCGCCACTTCTTCTTCCTTCGCATGATTGGCGACCATCCGGTTGGGTGCATCGACTTTGTTGCGGCGCGAGGCGGCAACACGGTCTCCCGCGCCGGGAAGAAGGTGGAGGATGCCCTGAAGAGGTGGGTTCTGATGGATGCCAATTGCTCCTAGAACTTGTTGGATCTGCCGAGCAAGCTCCCCACCTCCGAGAAGGGGTGGTGTTCTGAGAAGATCACTGACCCCTCCCTAAAGCTGTTGGTAAATAGGATGGAGGAGGACCTGAAGAGCGAGAAGCTGACAGGGGCCATGTTAATTAAGGAGTTCTTGACATAGCGCATAGCACCGCTCCAAGATCGCTCCCGCCACCTGTGGAAGCTTGGGGTGTCAATGACAAGATCCGCCTGTGCTAGGATGCCCTTCCCGAGGAGGAGCTGAGCAAGGTGTTGCTTTACTTGACGGGGAAGGATCCGAGCAAACCTCCGGAGGATTGGCTCCCACTGTACTGTTGGGTAAATGGGGAGGAGGTCGCCGCTGCCATGCTGGTGATTGACGAGTTCGGGCTCGTGCGGGCAGGGCCTCCCCCACCACCTACCACCTTGGTGCACCTGTCCTCCGGCGACCACTCCTCCGAGGCCATCGAGGACGAGGTTGTGGAGAAATCCTCTGCCCCACGGCAGATGGAGCTCCTCCGCGACTTCCCTGACGATGATGATGATGATGAGCCTCCGCTGGTGGAGGTGCCTCGCCCTTCTGGAGTCACCACGAGATCGGGTGTGTCCTCTTCGAAGCATCCCAAGCGGACGGCCACGAAGAAGGGAAGGACCACGTTGATTCCTCCGGGCAGCATTCCGCCTTCGCTGATGGCATCCCGAGTGGCGCCAGCCGCGAGTTCTCCTGCTCCCAAGAGTTCAGCACCGGCTGCCCTGCCTCAGCGCCCGCTGCTGAGCCTGAAGAGGAGCTATGTCTTCGCCGGCCAGTAAGTCTTTTCCTTAGCCTTGCTTGTTGATTCTTGAAGCGATGCTTAGCATCTTCATATGTCATTAGGCAGCATTCGTCAAAGAAGCAGAAGGAGGGCACGGAAGTCGCCGTGGTTGAAGGCACCGGAGTGGCCGCTATGGCCCAGGTGAAGGAGAGTGTCGCGGCTCGTGCAGCTCTAGAGGTGGTGCCGTCTCCCCAGGACATGGAAGCCCGTCCTCAGGAGGTGTCGGCACCCATGGCAAGGCTGACCCCACCGGCACCCATCCTTGTTGCGGCTGCTGAGGTTGACCAGCTTCCGGAGCCCCTGGTCCTTCCTGAGGATAAGGTTTCTTCTATCTTGGCGGCGAGGGCGTCTTCTGCCCTGCCCGGCGTGTGGCCTAGTTGTGGTGCTCATGCAACCTCCGGGGCCCTGGAGGAGGTAAGGGCGGTGCTGGACCTCCTCCAGGATGAACTTCGGGGCCCGGATCGTCGCTCGGCGCAGGGACGCCTGGGGCTTGTTTCTGGCTGGCTCCAAGCCGCCGCGTTTGTCCGCGCGGCCTGGGGCTCTGCGAAGGATGCCCAGAAGGTGCTCGGGGTGGTTGCCACCATGCGCGATTTGGCATAGAAGGAGGCCACAGAAGCTGAGGATCGTTGCCGCATGGTGGAGGGTGAACTGAAGGCTCTTTTGGATCAGCAGGCCGCCCAGGCCAGCCAGCTCCAGGAGTGTGAGGAGAAGCTGAAGGCCCAGAAGGCTGCCATCACCGATCGAGACGCCGAGGTGAAGAAGGCAGCCTTGGAGCATGCTATGAAGCGTGACCACCTGACAAAGCTGAAGGAGGAGGCGGTGGGAGCCCAGACGGCCCTTGCCAGGGTCAAGGAGGCGGCCGCCATGGAGGGCAGCGCCCTTGCTTCTTTTGAGGCAAGGTTCCACAAGGCTCAGTGGTTGCTCTTTGGGGACGATCCCTTGAAGAAGGCGACGACGACGACCCCAAGAAAGAGCCTTGCTGCTTTGCTCCCTGAAGTCTTGGCAGTGCTTGAAGATGATGTCGACGGGTTTGCCTCTTCAGTGGAAAGTGAGGCGCGCTCTCTTTCTTCCTCATCCCTTACGTGCGTCTTCAGCCATCTCTATCTCCAGGACGCCGGCTTCAACTTCTCCTCCTTCCTTGCTCTGATGGACTTCGATTCCCAGGATGGTGCCGCTGATGCCGTGAAGAGCTCCGTGGACGCCATGTTGAGTAAGTTTCTGGTCGTCGGTCCGTTGACCGAGGCCGAGAGGAAGGACGACACGCCTGGTGACAAGGCTCCGCTGGCGGGTGACAGTGGCGTCCATGTCTGAAGAGGTGGCTCGGTGACACGGCTCTTTCCTACTTGTACTACATCATGTAGCATGCCTCGGGGAGGCGTTTTAAAACTGCTTGCCTGGAACAATATGTTTTGTAATAATTAGATTATGTTCCCTCGACTTTTCCATTCGCTTTGTTGTTCTGCGTAGGCAAAGCCCGGCCCCGTGCATACCTCAGCCGTGGTTGGGTCGTCCGGATCGCCAGGACGAGCCCAAGGGGTGAGGGGCTATGTGACCAGTTAGGCTCCTGAGACGCGATGCTCAGGAGTCCTCCTTGACGTGCGAACAGCTTACGAAAAGGCGCGGAGGCAAGCCTTGATGTTCTGTGTTGGCAGGGCCCGGCCCCACGCATGCCTCAGCTGCCGTTGGGTCGTCCAGATTGCCAGGACGAGCCCAAGGGGTGAGGGGCTACGTGACCAGTTATGCTCCTGAGACGCGATGCTCAGGAGTCCTCGCTGACGTACGAACTGACCATCATACCTTCTCCTCGCCGAGCTCTGGCTTGGGAGGGGTGCGCGAAGACCAGGCCCGTGAGGCCTGGCGAGGTGGGGTACGCCAGGCGTGACCAGAATGTAGCCCCCGTGCCCAGCCCCCTCGCGCTACTCTCCTAAGGGAGAGCAGCGCGGTGCAGCTGGTCACTGAGCCCAAAGGATCCCCGAGGTTAATGCGGCCGTGAGGCCACCCCCAGTTGTTTATCACCAGCGTGGAGCATAGCGCTTCCGCTCTTGCACGGGCATAGCCGCTCCTCGGCAGTGTCGACGGCCAGCGCAGAGCATGATGCTTCCACTGGTGCGTGGGAGGGGGCTCCCTCTGAGGAGAGCCCTCGGGGCATGTACAGCCCCGCCTTGAGATGTGGCTTGCATGGCAGGGCTGGAGGAGGTGTGTATGGGCACCCGTGAGCTAGCGCAGGACTCACGAGGCCCTACCTCAAGGAGGGTTGCGCCTGGTCTTGATTGGGGATCCTTGTGTTAATCCTGCAAGATGGTTAGGCAGCCTACGCCGAATGAGTCTCCTGAGGTTATTGCATGAGAAGGTCAGACACCAACGACCCCAGGAGGTGACGTGAATGGGGCCGGCCCGCCAGACAGAGCTCAACCATTGGGTTTATCGATGCTGCAGGGACGGACCCGATCACAGACGTTGTGCCCAGTCTTCTCATGCAAAGATCCTGAAGAAAAACAACCGGCACATGGTTCCCGTGGCCACAGGGGCACCAGGTCGCGCGCCCTTGCTCATCAACCCGCGATTAGCTCATGCGAGAACAAGGCACCAAGGGCCATGGGAGGTGACATACACGGGGACTGGCCCATGAGCTAGAGCTCAGCTTCTTGAATTTAGCAACACTGCAGGGACGGACCCGAGCACAGACGCCATGCGAGTCCTTAATCATGAGGCGGTCGCAGGAGGGCTTGCAAGGGCACGAGACGTTCTTAGCGACAAAGCACCGGTCAGGCAGTTCATAATTTAAAAGTAGCTTGTGAAGGATTGTAAACTAGCTCTGATAGATGCAGAAGGGATACATGGCGTAGGGACGGACCCACACGGCCTGTGGATAATGCAGCCCGAGGGGAGCCCCCAAACTAAACGAACTAGAGATATGTCACCTGGTACCTTTGCTGAAGAGGTGTTGAAGTAGCCAAAAAATGCATGCTGGTGGAGTCGTTCCTCACGAGCCGCTCTGGTGCCAAGCCTTGGGAGGCTCGGAGGGCCCGGGAGGCTCCTGAAGGTGCTCCTCCATCTCTGCCAGGATCACCTGATGCCTGGCCTCATGAGCCACCAAGGTGTCCCTCATGCAGCAGGAACACCACACTCGCGCCCGGCAGACCGAAGGGCATGCGGACGTAGCTGTGAGATGGACCCCCGCATCGGCTGACATGAGACAGCTAGATGAGCTGCCGAGACGCGGCCCTATTGAGCCCGGGGATGTCAATGCAAATGCGGAACTCCCTACCCTTGCCAAGGCAGTGAGCTGCGCCGCGTAGCAGGCGACGATCGCCTTGCAGAACCCTTGCTTCGTGGATCTCCTCGATTGCCTTGCTAATGAACTCCTGACCACCTGGCACCTCCCGCCTGCAGCCTTCTCCTGGGAAGCGTGCTCCGAAGAGCACCTCCACATGGTGTCTGAGCGCCTCCCTCATGACCCTGGCTAGGTCTGAGGCCCTCCCAAGGAGAGCCCCCGAGCCCAGCCTAAGAGGGGCGCCTGGTGCGCCTTCATATGCGGTTGGTGAAGGTGTCGCATCCGGGGACTCGAGGCTCAGCGCAGCGTCCTCGAGCGATGCTCCTTCATGAGACCCCTGTCCTAGTTGCAGCTTCTTCGTCTTGGGGGCAACCTCAGGAGGGAGGGCGCCACCCTTGTCTTTAGGGTTCTCGACCGCTGCAGCCTGGAAGGCGCGCTCGAGGAAGCACACCGCATCCTTCTCTTGGCACACGACCATGATGACACCGCTGCTTCCTGGCATCTTGAGGACGTTGTAGCCGTGGTGCATAGCTGCCATGAACTTGGCAAGTGCTGGGTACCCTAGGATGGCGTTGTAGGGCAGGCGGATGTCGGTGACGTTGAAGTCGATGAGCTCGGTGCGGTAGTTGTTGCGCTCACCGAAGGTGACAGGGAGGCAGACCTTCCCTATCGGGTGTGTAGAACCATGAGTCACTCCTAAAAATGGCTTCGTTGGGTGAAGCTCATAGTATGGAACTTGGAGCCTGTCGAACATCTGAACAGACAAAACATTGAGCCCTGCTCCACCATCGATGAGAGTCTTGGTGACGACCATGTTGCTGATGACGCGGGAGCAGAGAATAGGGAGCATGGCAGCGGTGGCCGCGCACTTGAGCTGGTCTGAGGAGCTGAAGGTGATGGCACACTTGGACCACCTGAGAGGGTGAGTTGCTTCGGGATGTGGGAGTGCTGCATTCACCTTGCGCGCGAACTGCTTGAAGACGCGGTGGGAAGCCGGGGCCTGTGAGCCGCCCAAGATGCAGGTGATGGCTCGAGGCTCCTGGAAGTCCCCAGCCCCCTCGTCATGGTGGTGATCTTCATTCCTTCTTGGTGGTGGGGGCAGAGGAGGTAGAGCTGCGTTGCCCTGAGGGCGCTCCTCACGAGGCTGCTCCCTCCAAGCGCCCTCGCAAGGCTGGCCTTGCCAGCCGTCTTCATGAGGCTCGTCGCACCACTCCTGACGGTGGTCGCGTCCATCCCAGCGTCCTCCACCTCGGCCTCCTCCGCGACCGTATCATCGATCATTGCACTCGAGGCGTCGACCGAGGCGCCCGTCGCGGAGGGCCCTGAGCTCCTGACAGTCATTGGTGTTGTGGTTGTGAACGTTGTGGAAGACACACAACGACCGGTTGCTCTTGGATGACTCGGGGTGGTCGCACCCGTGCTTTGTCTCTGGTTCAGCCGCGAGCACGGCCGGCCCCTTGCGCTTCACGTCATTGGCCTTGGCCTTCTTGTCTTCTGGATCAGCATCAGGGAGCTTGAGGAGGAAGAGGCGCCCTCCTAAGCCCTTGCGCACTTGTTCGCCATGTTGAACATCTCCGGGGCTGTGCAGAGATCCTCATGGATGGCGAGCTCCTCCTTCATCTTGACATCACGGACACCATTGGTGAATGCTGAAATGATGGCCTCATCGGACACCTTGGGAATCTTGAGGCGAATGTTGTTGAAGCGCTGGATATACTTCTGCAAGGTCTCTCCAGGTTGTTTCTCGATGCGATGTAGGTCACCCATGGCTAATGGACGGTCGTGAGTGCCCTGGAAGTTGGCGATGAAGCGGTCGCGCATCTCCTCCCAGGAAGAAACCGACACCTTGGGTAGGTTCAGGAGCCAAGAATTCGCGCCATCCTTGAGGGCCATCGGGAACCAGTTTGCCATGATCTTCTCATCACCGTTGGCGCCTCAATGCTCAGCTCGTAGAGCTGCAGGAACTCAACGGGGTCGGCGGGGCCGTCGTAGCGTGGAGGCAGGTCAGGCTTGAACTTGCTCGGCCATACGACGTTGCAGAGCTCCGGGGTGAACATGCGCCATCCTGAAGTGGCCACTGGAGGTCATCGAGGGGGTGGAAACTGGACTTGGTGCACGCGCACCGCCACCTCCTGTGGCGGTACATGGGCCTGGTGCTGGGGTGCTGGAAGTACGCGCGCTTCTCCTTGAGGTCGCTGCACCACCTGGCAGATCACGTCCTCCCGAGCTGGCGTAGGGCACGACGGGTCGCACAGTGGTGCCGCGCGCCTTGGCCCGACGATAGTGCCCTGGCCCGGAGGTGGTGGAGGAGCCCCGTGCGCCACGTCGTCCGCTGTAGGAGGCTACTGAGGCAGGGAGCGACCCGGATCGGTGGAGCCCCCTATGCGCGATGCTGACGAGCTCAGCGATCCGCTCGAGCCATTCCTCATAGAAGTCACCAACCGGGCGGTAACGAAGGAGCTCTCGTGCCAGGAGCAGAGTGGCCTGCGCGTCCGCCTGGCCACGACGCGCGTCGCAGGACGAAGCTGCTGGGGTTAGTGACGGAGTAGCGGTGCGACCGTCGCGATGTACCGGCGGGTGCAGCGATGAAGCTTTATTCTCGTGGCCGGCAGGGCCCGTGGCGGCGTTGACCACCGGAGAGGGAGCGCGACGGGCACAGCCATCGCCTGTTGGAGCCGTCTGAGCGACATGGTCAGTGACTGCGGCCCCACGCTCGGCGCGAGATTGGCGTGCGTCGGCCATGGAAGTATCTGAGTGGCAGTGGATCGATCGACGGAAGAGAAGATCCGACGCACCCCTACCTGGCACGCCAAATGTCGGGTTACGGGGTCCGCAAACTCTTGAGGTTCGAACTCTGGGGTGCATGCGGAGATCTCAACCTACCCAGCCTGCCTACTCGCTATCCTCCTAAGCCTAGCGCGACAAGATCAAAGAGACAAAGAGACACAGCAGTTTATCCTGGTTCGGGCCACCTTAAGGTGTAATACCCTACTCCAGCGTATTTGGTGGAATGCCTCGGAGGGCTAAGGATGAACTAGTACAGTGGATGAACTAGCCTCAGGAGGTGAGGCGTTCTTGAGCTCAAGGGAGCTGGTGAGGTGTGAGCTAGCTCGGCCTGTCTTGCCTCTATGGTGGTGGCTACTCCTATTTATAATGGGCTTGGTCCTCTTACCAAATGTTGGCGGGAAGGGATCCCACAACGGCCGGATTTGAAAGGGGACAAGTAGTACAACTTATCCTGACAAAATTAGTCTTCACCTGCGAAAAGCCTCTGGTCATGACGCCGTGGTGGGCTCGTCGATGACCTCCGTGCTGCCGTCATTGTGGTCTTGGTATCGTTGCACCAAAATGTAAACCTTTGGCAGATTTCTCGGGACTCTGCGCCTGCGACCTGCCTCCCTTGCACCAAAGTGGAAACCTACGCTCTGCGCTCGTCTGGCGCCCGCCTGGCCTTGGTCGTCATGGCTCACGTCAGCTGAGCCTCATGAAGTAATCCTTGCATAGAACTCTCCACCCCGTGGGAGCCAGCCTGAGGAGGCCAATCCCCTCGAGGTCCTTGGCATCGTCCGCCTTGCGAGGCTTGGCCCCTCGCGAGGGTCTTGAGTTGTTAATGTTGAAGCTGAGTCGTACCAAGTCATCGATGGAGCCATGTGGTGGGCCGCAGGCAGGCAGGGCTAGATAACCCCATATCCAGGACACAGACAGGTGTAGATCGCCATCACACGATGATTGCCCCGGCGTCGTTCCGATGCCACCGAGGGAGAGGGGGAGAGAGGTCTCCTCCTCCTTCTTCTTCTTCTTCCTTGACCTCCCCCCTAGATGGGAGGAGGGTTTCCCCTCTGGTCCTTGGCCTCCAAGGAGACAGAGGGGTGAGAGCCCCTCCGAGATTGGATCTCTCTCTCTCTCTTTGTTTTCTTCTATTTCTGCGTTCCTAGATTCTGCCCTTTCGCCATTTCTTAAATTCCTAGAGATCCGTAACTCCGATTGGGCTGAAATTTTAACATGATTTTTATCCAGATATTATCTTTTTTGCAGCAAAGAAGGGCACCAACCACTATATGGGGTGACCACAAGCCTCCTGGCCACGCCCTAGGTAGGGGGCGCGCCTCTAGTGCTTGTGGGCCCCTCGTGTATCGTCTCGCTGTTATTCCAATTCTCAAAAATCACATATATTCCAATAAAATCTCCGTAAGTTTTTATCGCGTTTGGACTTTGTTTGGTATGGATATTCTGCGAAACCAGAGACATGCAACAAATAGGAACTGGCACTGGGCACTGGATCAATATGTTAGTCCCAAAATTAGTATAAAAAGTTGCCAGAAGTATATGAAAGTTGTAGAATAATGGCACGAAACAATCAAAAACTATAGATATGACAGAGACATATCACAAGCTTGTCCTTGTTGTAGGAACCCTTCATGTCTCTGTAGTAGGGATCAATGATGGCCTCGGCGAGGTGCACCAGTGAATCCTTCTCATGCTCGTTGATGCCCTAGATCTTGTATTGGCCCTGGATGTCGACAAGATTCTGGCAGGCGATGCCCAAATTCTTGAGCACCTTTACATCGCTGGTGATGTCCAATGTAGCAAACATGTAGTGGGGGCTGTTGACAAACCTGGTGAAATGCTCGCCAGGCCTTGTGGCCAGGCAATAGTGGTAGACGAGGACATGATTGTGCACGGACATTTGGGCGACGGTGACCTTGGGACGAGACCCGGCACGAGCCCAGGTGTACTCGAGGTCAAACCCGACCACCTTGTACTTCATCTTAGCAAGCAATAGCTCCATGATGTGGATGGAGTGCTCCACCCAGACAGGTTTGTTATGTAAACCACCGAGAGCTCCGTGAACCTTCTGTGGGTGTCCACCATGGCATGCATGGTGAACTGCTGCTCATCGTCAGCAGTGGCTCGGAGTGCCATTGGAGCCGCGCAAGATACTCCCTAAGAATTTGTCGTGGTGGGTGTGCTTCTTGCAATATTGGAGCGTGATCGAAAGGTTGAAGAGACACAAGGGTTAAATGGCCGATGGAATAAATGGGGGTCGGTCTGCCTGTAATCGTCACGTCTTGTCACCGCGTTCATAGCGGAGGATTCTAGTGCATGCTTGAGAACCCCGCACGCATTTTGTTTGACCACGCGTGGGCTCGAAGAGGTGCCAAATGTATCATTGGTGAGCCTGTTCCTGCGCAACCGCGCAGTTTACATCGCAAGCTTCCTACCCGGCTATTTTGGCCACGCGTCGGCTAGAAGAGGGGCAAATCATGGGTGTTTATAGGGAAAAAGCTTTGTAAAAACAAAGTGTGTGGAATGGTTTCGGTCATAAGTTTACCTGTGGGTGATGAGGTCAAAGTTACGGAGAAGGGTGATGATGGACACTCGAGTGCGATAATTAATTCTGCGCTCTACAGGGCACACGATTGAAGAAACCAACTGTGCAATAATGTCAAAGATTGCAGTCGAGTTAGCTATATAGAACGTGTGCTGTGAGATCGACAAGGTAAACACATTCGAGAATGGTTAATAAAATCTAAGTCCATTGCATATTAGGGTCAAAATAGTGCTACCAATATACGAGTCTCATATGATGCCATTTCAATGATTGTACCACAAAATCTCGAAATATTACAAGGTTCAAATTCCAAAGCTATATGGCTCAAATTCGAAGATGACAAGGTTTAAACTGATATTAGAAATGAAATTCATCTCATCAGCTGCAAACGCCTGCGCTGATCTGCTGAACATGGATATAAGAGAGGTTCAAACTAATATTACCACTTGTAAGGCTGGTTTTAAAACCTCATAATTTTTGCAAAGGGGTCAGCCATTGAGAAGTCATGTATGGGTTTGACACGATGACTTCCGATTACTTTGTCATCTGAAGTTCCAAAATGAAATTCAGCTTTTTCGGAGCCTATTGTCACAACCGACTTTTTCAATAAATAAATATTGAGAAAATCGATCTTTAAATCCCAGTATAGGAAAAGTCATCATTTCTGGTAGACAAATGCTTGATAAACAGAGAACCAGTAGCATCAAATATATTACAGGGTTGAGCTGAGGCTGCTCAACAATTTATTACAAACTCGCCAATATCTTACATATGGGTGGTTATGACCCAGGGGTGTGGTGGCATGCTACTAGTTCGGGGAAAAAGTGGTGGATAACTTGATTCCTAACTGGCAACTCATCGAGCGTCGGGGAAGGCTCGGTGAATTTATTCAGGGTTTGCAAAAGCGGATAATACAATGAACAAAACAGGATCGCACGGGACTGACTGGGACTCCTCTAGGCGTCGGGCTCGCCATCAAACTCTTCATCCATGAGATCGCCTTCATCAACATCTGGCCAAATCAACAAGCCAGGTGAGTACTTTGAAAGTACTCGCAAGACAGTTCGAACAACGATATAATCAATGAATGCATGAATGCGTCATGAATAAAGGATGATGCTCATATAACAACGATAATATTGCAGGACTTGATAAATAGAATAAATAACTGAAAACCAATCGGGTGTCTGGAGCGATGCCTCGAAAGGTAAATAAATAAAATGCATGCCACAGTTGGGCGTCTGAGCGACACCACATAAAGGGCTTGAAAGAAATGCCGCAGTCGGACGTCTGAATGACATCACAGACAGGGCTTTAAAAGAAATGCCACAGTCGGACGTCTAAGCGACATCACATAAAGGGCTTTAAAAGTAATGCCACAGTCGGACGTCTGAGCGACATCGCAGACAGGGCTTGCAACAAATGTAAATAACAGATATGCCACCGTCGGACGTCTGAGCGACATCACAGACAGGGCCTATAACAAAAGTAAATAACCGGTATGCCACCGTCGGACGTCTGAGCGACATCGCAGACAGGGCTTGTAACAAAAGTAAACAACAGGTATGCCACCGTTGGCGTCTGAGCGACATCGCAGACAGGACTTGTAACAAAAGTAAATAACAGGTATGCCACCATCGGATGTCTGAGCGACATCGCAGACAGGGCTTGCGTTAAATGTAAATAACAAGATTAGTCCATCCACAAGAATAATCTTTTAACCGGATTTATCACACATAAATACCACTGGAGTTTTTGTCACTGAGGCTGATACCTGACAAGATAAGTTGAATATAGTACTTGAACAAAGTACAAGATAATTGAAAGATTTGAGACTCTGCAGAGTTGGATGAACTGACCACAGCCAACGGATTTCCGTAGTCACGAAGGACTAGTTCTGTTTACGGTATTTCAGTAGAAACACATTTAACTAGTAGAAACACATTTAACTAGTACACACCCATTTCACCTCATGATGCCAGGAATCACCCTGGACAATGTCCAAGAAAAACTTTGAGACGGGGAGGCCACAACCTCGAATAGCATGGGATCAAATTTCTATACGCGCGCTCTAAGGGGTGCCCCCCTCTCGGTCCCAACCGGAAACACCCATGCCCCCTGACCGGATGACGGGCTTTAATCCAGGGCCATGGAACCCTCATCCCGGCCTCTCCATTTGGTGTGTACCAGGAAAACGATTTGCAACTTACTATGCCATATTCCTTTTGAAAAACATGTGACAGTAAAGGAAGGAATGAATGGAAAGGTGATTTGTTTCACGATGACACGGAAGTCAAATAATCTGGCATAAGACTAGCATGTCACAACATTGCCATCTTACCCATCCTCATGCCAACACATGGCTATGCAAATATGTACCCAACAACATAATGCTTTCCGAAACTTACTTTCCGCTTAGGTGCATGAAATATAACATTCAAACTGATGTTCATAAACATGCCAAGACTATAGTAAAATGCAAACATGCAACCACACTCATCATATCAAGAGTTCAAACATGCTTGCCTGGTTCGGAGTAGTCGGAGTTTAACTGTGTGACGTTTGCAGCTCCGTCACCTCCTCTGGTATCTACGGTATAAGAAAAATACGTACGCAACGTAAATACCGTGAGTGTATAGAAAAGTGTTCCAAATATTTTTCAAATAAACATGAAAAAAAACTAGACAGAAAAACAAAGACGACAGAAAAGGAATCAATCAAAAATCATTTTTTGTTTAAAAGTTATAAGAGTTTTGGTCCAAGGAGCCATCTGTAATGAAACAGAAAGTTTCCAGGGGGCTCTGTGGAAAAGTCCAGGATAACGTTTCGTTTAAAGAAACGGCTGTGAGGTTGACAGGCGGGCTCCACCTGTCGGGTTTGAAATTTCAAACGGAGAAACAGAGCGCGACGGCGCCCGAGAGGTGCGGTGGTCGCCGGCGGCGATCCACAGCGAGGCAAGGTGATCGGGGTTTACCTTCGAGATCAGTGCACCGTTCCGCGTCTGTGGGTGGTGGTGGTGGTCGCCGGCGAGCACTGTGTTGATGGTGGCCCTTGCTCCGGCGGACGGCGGTTCGGGCAGTCGTGGATCTCACCGGAGGGAGCTGCGGGGATCAAATAGGAGTGGAGGTTAGTCTCCTAGTTGCTCGAGAGGGTTGCTGACGAAGTTAGGGCGTCGGAGACGGCCTCACCGGAGCGAATCGAGGTGGAGGCTGAGGCGGAACGGGGCGGTCGGAGTCAGGAAAGAAGGGCCCCTCGAGGCTCTCCTAGTGGCTAGGCGGGGTAGTGAGGTGGTGGAGTCGTGCGGGGGCGAGAGCAGGCTCGGGGGGCTATATATAGCCCGCCCGAGTCGGTTGCCGTGAACGGATGTCCGGCGAGTTGATTACGGCGGCGCTGTGGCTGGACGGTCAGCTTAGGAGCTTGAGCATCGCCTAGGTGGAGTAGTGGTGCCATTTTAGGGTCCAGCTCAGCACGGGAGGGAGGTTTACGGCCTGCCCTCGACGGAACGCCCGCACGGCCCGTCGACGGCAGAGAGCGCGCTCTGCGCGTGCCAAGCCACAGCGACGGTGTTGCATGCGTGCGCTGGCAAGGAGATGGTCACGCGAAGCCACCAGGAGGTTTGGGCGGTGCCGAACGGCATTGAGCCGCCGTTTTACTTCCTGTCGGCCGTTACGGTGGTTCTGCCGCTGCAAAGCACACCGGCACAGGCGGGCTAGGGCGCCACCGACGCCAGGAAGGCACCAAGCGCGCGTGTGGAGCTCCGGACAAGCAGGCCAAGCTGCAAGCATCGAGCCAAACGCACAGTGAGCATGTGACTGAAGTTCTGTCGGAGAAACGACACTGAACTTTCTGAATTTACTGAATATGAACAAAACAGTGCATGCCAGGTGTTCGACAGAATGATTCTGGTATCTAGGGATTTTTCCTTGAGCTGATTTTTGGTGGAGTGGTCTCTCATTGCAACTAGAGGTTTCCTGAATTTTGGTGGAATTTTTGGAGAAGTGTAGATATGAATTTCACCAAATTTGGCAAATCTGTTCCAAACTTGCAGTGAGTGTAATTTGAAATATTTGAAAAGAAGAAGAGTGGATCAAGATGGTTCTGGGTTGTGGGTACAAAGGACTATCCAGGGGTGTTGAGTTGAGGTCAAAAATCAAAAGCATTAGGGTACTTGCTTTGCAAATCACCTAGGCTCAAAAGAAAAGACAGAATTATTTTGGGAGGAGAAATAATTGGAATAAAATCCAAAAATGGATTTTATTAGTTTGGACAAAATGTTTGGGTTGTACCAAAGTGGGAGGAGGGGTTTTTGGGGGAGTTTTACCATAGGAGTCATGGTAAACCAGAGTGGATCAAAATCAAATGAAAGACCACAAAATAAAAAGGTTTTCTTTTCAAAAGAAACTAAATTCAAGAAAAAAGATTTTTGAGAGGGCAAACTTAGAAGATGGTTTTTAGGAAGGGTTTAAATGACCTTCTTTCAAACCAAGCAAGGCTCTTTCTGAAAACAAAAATCACAAAAATTTTGGAGTGTCACAGCACCTATCCCCTTAGGAAAAATCTCGTCCCCGAGATTTCAGCTGATCCTTAAACAGGTGTGGGTGCTCTGTCCGAAGAAAATCCTTGCTCTCCCAAGTTGCTTCATTCTTGGTGTGATTACTCCATTGAACTCTGAAAAACATAATGGTTTTCTATCGGGTCCTCCTCTTAGACTCTTCTAATATTTTTATTGGGTGCTCCCGGTAAGTGAGGTCCGGTTGCACGTCAATATTCTCATGTGAAACTTGCTTCTCTGGGTTGCTCACGTATTTTCTCAACTGCGAGATGTGAAACACGTTGTGGATACTGGATAAGTCTCTGGGTAGGTCTAGCTGGTAGGCTACCGTGCCTCTTCGGGCCACTATATGAAATGGTCCGATGAATCTTGGTGCTAGTTTCCCCTTAATCTTGAATCGTTGCAGACCCTTCATAGGAGAAACTCTCAGGTATACCAATTCTCCGGGTTCAAAACTGATTTCCCGATGCTTTCGGTCGTAATAACTCTTTTGCCGACTTTGAGCTGTTTTGAGTCGTTCTCTAATTGTCTTAACTTTCTCCTCGGCCTCCTTGAGCATATCTGGGCCAAAGATATGGCTGTCTCCGGTCTCTGACCAATTTAGCGGGGTACGACATCTTCTCCCATATAGAGCTTCAAAGGGTGCCATTTGCAAGCTGGCTTGATAGCTGTTGTTGTATGCGAACTCTGCATATGGCAAACTTTCTTCCCAACTGTTCCCGTAGGTGAGGACACAGGCTCTTAGCATGTCTTCTAGGATTTGGTTTACGCGTTCCGTCTGCCCATCAGTCTGGGGATGGTATGCGGTACTGAAGGCTAGTTGGGTTCCCAGTGCCTGTTGTAGGTGATCCCAAAATATAGAGACGAACTGTGTGCCTCTATCGGAGATGATAGTCTTAGGGACTCCATGCAGGCAGACGATACGGGCAAGATAAAGTCTGGCCAGTCTCTGAGTGGTGTAAGTTGTCTTTACCGGAATAAAATGTGCCACCTTGGTTAATCTGTCGGTTATGACCCATATGGCATCGTTTCCGTGTCGTGACCGTGGCAGTCCAACGATAAAGTCCATTCCAATCTCGTCCCATTTCCACTCGGGTATCTTATTTGGCTGTAACAGTCCGGCTGGTTTCTGGTGCTCGGCCTTGATACGTTGACAAGAGTCACAGCATGCAATGAACGTGGCTATATCTCTCTTCATACCGTGCCACCAAAAATTTTCCTGAAGGTCTTTGTACATTTTTGTCCCTCCAGGATGGATTGAATACGGAGCTGTGTGACTTTCAGTCAATATCTGCTGTTTGAGGTCCTTGACATTTGGTACGCATAGCCTCTCTCCGTACCACAATATTCCTTGCTCATCTACGTTGAATTCTGAGGCTCTTCCCAAACTCACTTTTCTTTTTATGCCCTCAATGCTGGGGTGTCCGTGCTGGGCTTCCTTGATCCTTTCCATCAGGGTAGGCTGTATTTCTATATTCGACACACTGCCTTCGGTAACCATTATTAGATTGAGTCGGGCAAATTCCTGCTGAAATTCTGGCCTCAACTTTGGTATACTGTCGTCGTCCGTGCTGGGATTTCGACTAAGTGCATCTGCCACAACATTTGCTTTTCCGGGATGATAGTGGATTCCAACATCATAATCCTTCACCAACTCTAACCAGCGTCGTTGCCGTAAATTTAACTCTGGCTGTGTGAAAATATACTTAAGACTCTTATGGTCTGTGTATATCTCACAACGATTCCCAAGTAGGAAGTGTCTCCATTCCTTGAGTGCATGGATGACCGCTGCTAATTCCAAGTCATGAGTGGGATAATTCTCCTCATGCTTGCGTAGTTGTCTAGAGACATACGCAACTACCTTGCCTTCTTGCATCAATACGCATCCGAGGCCTTTCCGGGATGCGTCACAATATACCTCAAAATTCTTGTGTATATCTGGCACAATTAGTACTGGTGCCGTTGTTAATTTGCTTTTTAGCTCTTGGAAGCTTTTCTCACATGCTTCTGTCCATTCAAACTTCTTGCCTTTCTTGAGCAATTGTGTCATGGGCTTTGCTATAGTGGAGAATCCTTCAATAAATCTCCGATAATAGCCTGCCATTCCCAAGAAACTCCGTACGTCCGTTACGTTAGCTGGTGGTTTCCAGCCAAGTACGGCCTTGACTTTTTCCGGGTCTACTGCAATACCTTCTTGGGTTAGCACGTGGCCCAGAAAACCCACCTGCCTTAGCCAAAATTCACATTTGCTGAATTTGGCGTACAGTTGATGTTTCCTGAGTTCTCCGAGTACAATCCTGAGATGTTCGGCGTGCTCTTCTGGTGTTTTGGAATATATCAGAATATCATCGATGAATACCACAACAAACTTGTCCATATACTTCATAAATACTTTGTTCATGAGGTGAACAAAATATGCGGGGGCGTTGGTTAGCCCGAATGGCATCACTGTGAACTCATACAGCCCATATCTGGAGGTGAAGGCGGTCTTGGGAATATCTTCTGTTCGTACTTTTAATTGGTGGTATCCTGATCTCAAGTCAATTTTTGAGAAGACTTTGGCCTGTGCGAGCTGATCGAATAAATCATTTATTCGGGGCATTGGGTATTTGTTCTTGATTGTGACCATGTTGAGAGCTCGATAATCAATACACAACCTCATTGTTCCATCCTTCTTCTTGGCAAATAAAATTGGAGAACCCCAAGGTGAGGAGCTGGCTCGTATGTATCCTTTCTCCAACAATTCTTTTATTTGCTTCTTCAACTCTACCAATTCGGATGGTGCCATTCTGTAAGGTTTCTTGTAAATAGGAGCGGTTCCGGGTGCTAGCTCAATGCTGAATTCTATCTCTCGGTCCGGTGGCATGCCTGGTAGTTCTTCTGGAAATACGTCTGGGAATTCACATACTACTGGAACCTTGTTCAGCTCAGAAACGTCCACCTTGTTTAATCTAGGTTGCCGAGGTATTTGTCTCTCTTTGGCTGAAACTTTTATTTTCTTCCCATGATGGTGTGTGAGAATCACGGTACGGTTGAAGCAGTCAATAAAACCTTTGTTGGTGGTTAACCAATCCATTCCTAGGATGACATCCAGTCCTTTGCTTTCCAGTACAATAAGGTTGGCGTAAAACTTCAATCCTTCAAATTCAATAACCACACCTTGACAGTAACTCTGGGTCACTTGCTTAATTCCAGGGGACTTGATGATCATTGATTTTTCCAAGGGAAGCATCGAAAAATTATTTTGCAAAGCAAAACTTTTCGAAACGAATGAGTGAGAAGCTCCAGAATCAAACAAAACCATGGCAGGTATTGTGTTGACGGGGTACGTACCGAGTACGATATCTGGGGCGTTCTGTGCTTCCTCTCGGGTCACGTGGTTCAAGTGACCTTTCCGGTGGTTGTTGTTGGGGTTGAAATTGCTTCGCTTTGGTGCTGAATTATTGCCACCATTATTGAGCTTCGGGGTTGAGCTCCTTGGCTTGGGGCACTGCTTGGCATAGTGCCCTTCTTCTCCACAAGCATAACAGGTAACGCCTGGGCGATAGGTGAACTCTTTGTCTCTTGCATGGAAATTCTTGATTGGACGTGAATTTTCCGTCGGGGTTTTGTGTGTTCTACCCTTCTGAATTTCCGTCTTGTTTCTGGGGTTGCGAGCAAAAGTAGTCTGGTCCCTTTTGCGTTTGCGGAAATCTTCCAGGCTACGTCGCTCATTTTCCAGAGTAATGGCCTTATCCACCAGTGTTTTAAAATCTGGAAAGGTATGCACAACTAGCTGGCACTTAAGGGCGGGTGCCAGGCCTTCCAAGAATTTTTCCATCTTCTTGCTCTCGGTCATGCGTTCTTCATTGGCGTAGCGAGACAGCAGAGTGAATTGGCTGTTGTATTCTGACACTGTCATGGCCCTTTGCTTGAGTTCATCAAATTCTTTCTTCTTGATTTTCATGACGCTCTTAGGAATATGTGCCCCACGAAAACCTTCTTTGAAATTTTCCCAGGTGATTTCATTTTCGTTGGGGTGCATGTGCAGGAAGTTTTCCCACCACGATGCAGCTGCTCCTGTGAGATAATGTGGTGCATACAATACTTTTTCACGGTCTGAACACTGTGCGATAATTAATTTTCTCTCCATGTCTCGAAGCCAGTCATCGGCCTCAAGAGGCTTGTCAGTATGAGAAAATGTTGGAGGACGCGTCTTTTGTAACTCAGATAATTTGGATTGCGGTTGATACTGACCACGGTTACTTCCCATATTGATGAATTGGTTCATCATTTCCTGGTGTTGCTGCTGACTCTGTTCATACAAACGACAAACTTGTGTAAAAGCTGTTTCACTGTCCTGTTGACTTGTCTGACCCTGAGTGAAATTGTGGTTCTGCGGTGTGCCATAATTTTCTTCTGGCTGAGTTGGCATGGAGCGCGTCCAAGGACGAGACATCTTTCACTCTGGGGATATATTTTGTGAACTCGTAAGATAAGAAAGAGAGTCGCAAAAGTCAATAAAATCACACACAAAGAACATTTTTAAACTCCAGGATATTTTTGGAAACACACGATTGCGCGCGGAGAAGGACTATTACATATCTTACACGCGGGCATAATTATACATTACATCACTCAGGATATGCGTACATAATCCTGACATGTTATTTAAACTAGTGCACTCCTCCAGATCCTACATGATGCGCAAACAGGCTACTTCTCACAACCTATGTACATATAAATATATTACACAAGTCGATACATCGCATGGCGTCTACGCGTACTCAGTCGGAGATGGTGAGGATCTGCCTTGGCCTGCCGAGGGTGAGACGCAGTGACGTTGGGGAATCAACTTCCTCCTTGCTAATAGGTTCGAGACGAGGAACGCTGCACTGAGCTGATGGAGCAGGTGCCGTAGGCGGAGTACCCTGAATAAGAGTGGGCGGAATAGGTGGAGTAGCACGTATGGGAGTGGGTGCAAAAAGTGGTGCAGCGCGAACGGGAGTGGGTGCAATAGCCTGGTTGAATTCCTTAGTGGTAGGCAGACGACGTGCAGTAGCAAGAATGGTAGGCGAATGAGAAGCTGAGGACGAGATAAAGGTCAGCGGTGGAGCGGTGTGTAGGAGTTCCCTCCTGTTAGCAGCACAACCATGAATTGAGTCCATGCGGGCAGCTACGAGGTCGTCCACCATGCTGTCAAAGTCTGCCTCCAGGGCTCAGAGGTACTCGGCAAGCATCTCAAAGGCCTCGTCTTGATCTCCTCTGGGGCAAGAGAATGAGTAGTGACAGGTGTAAGGCACATGGCATGGAAGGTAGCGATAGCGACGGGTCTTCACTGCAGGGAGGACATCCCGAAGACGAGCTATCGCCTCGCGGGCTGCCATCTGCATAGCATGCCTCTCTGTAGGCATGGCTCTCCCCAAGAAACGGAAGCGGCGCATCTCAACACGCCCTCCCCTGAATTGCACCGCGGATTGGTGCATGGTCAGACTATCGTTGATCTTGTGTTGATAAAGCGTGAAGACTGGGCGCACGGATGGCCCCATCGCGACCTGAACGATGAAGGAGAGGAGTTTGACGAACCCCTCTGGCACGTTGGCGAACATTTGAGACTCGCAGTCGATGCCGGCCATCTACAAAAGTAGGCAAAAATTCTGAGTGATCAGATCATAAATTTTTATGCTGACTGTCAGAAAGATGACTACATTTTGTAAAAACAAGAATAAACACTGTCATGCTAATAATTAAATTAGCGATCGCACCTAGTGGCTTCCTACAGTCAGCCTGGCTCTGGTTACCAAGTCTGTCACGACCGACTTTTTCAGTAAATAAATATTGAGAAAATCGATCTTTAAATCCCAGTATAGGAAAAGTCATCCTTTCTGGTAGACAAATGCTTGATAAACAGAGAACTAGTAGCATCAAATATATTACAGGGTTGAGCTGAGGCTGCTCAACAATTTATTACAAACTCGCCAATATCTTACATATGGGTGGTTATGACCCAGGGGTGTGGTGGCATGCTACTAGTTCGAGGAAAAGTGGTGGATAACTTGACTCCTAAGTGGCAACTCATCGAGCGTCGGGGAAGGCTCGGTGAATTTATTCGGGGTTTGCGGAAGCGGATAATACAATGACCAAAATAGGATCGCACGGGACTGACTGGGACTCCTCTAGGCGTCGGACTCGCTATCAAACTCTTCATCCATGAGATCGCCTTCATCAACATCTTGCCAAATCAACAAGCCAGGTGAGTACTTTGAAAGTACTCGCAAGACAGTTCGAACAAAAGATATAATCAATGAATGCATGAATGTGTCATGAATAAAGGATGATGCTCATATAACAACGATAATATTGCAGGACTTGATAAATAGAATAAATAACTGAAAACCGATCGGGTGTCTGAAGCGACGCCTCGAAAGGTAAATAAATAAAATGCATGCCGCAGTCGGGCGTCTGAGCGACATCGCAGACAGGGCTTTAAAAGAAATGCCATAGTCGGACGTCTAAGCAACATCACATAAAGGGCTTTAAAAGAAATGCCACAGTCGGACGTCTGAGCGACATCGCAGACAGGGCTTGCAACAAATGTAAATAACAGATATGCCACCGTCGGACGTCTGAGCGACATCACAGACAGGGCCTATAACAAAAGTAAATAACCGGTATGCCACCGTTGGACGTCTGAGCGACATCGCAGACAGGGCTTGTAACAAAAGTAAATAACAGGTGTGCCACCGTCGGACGTCTGAGCGACATCACAGACAGGGCTTGTAACAAAAGTAAATAACAGGTATGCCACCGTCGGACATCTGAGCGACATCGCAGACAGGGCTTGCAATAAATGTAAATAACAAGATTAGTCCATCCACAAGAATAATCTTTTAACCGGATTTATCACACATAAATCCCACCGGAGTTTTTGTCACTGAGGCTGATACCTGACAAGATAAGTTGAATATAGTACTTGAACAAAGTACAAGATAATTGAAAGATTTTAGACTCTGCAGAGTTGGATGAACTGACCACAGCCAACGGATTTCCGTAGTCATGAAGGACTAGTTCCGTTTACGATATTTCAGTAGAAACACATTCAACTAGTACACACCCATTTCACCTCACGATGCCAGGAATCACCCTGGACAACGTCCAAGAAAAACTTTGAGACGGGGAGGCCAGAACCTCGAATAGCATGGGATCAAATTTCTATACGCGCGCTCTAAGGGGTGCCCCCCTCTCGGTCCCAACCGGAAACACCAATGCCCCCTGACCGGATGACGGGCTTTAATCCAGGGCCATGGAACCCTCATCCCGGCCTCTCCATTTGGTGTGTACCAGGAAAACAATTTGCAACTTACTATGCCATATTCCTTTCGGAAAACATGTGATAGTAAAGGAAGGAATGAATGGAAAGGTGATTTGTTTCACGATGACACGGAAGTCAAATAATCTGGCATAAGACTGGCATGTCACAACATTGACATCTTACCCATCCTCATGCCAACACATGGCTATGCAAATATGTATCCAACAACATAATGCTTTCCGAAACTTACTTTCCGCTTAGGTGCATGAAATATAACATTCAAACTGATGTTCATAAACATGCCGTGACTATACTAAAATGCAAACATGCAACCACACTCATCATATCAAGAGTTCAAACATGCTTGCTTGGTTGGGAGTAGTCGGAGTTTAACTGCGTGAAGTTTGCAGCTATGTCACCTCCTCCGGTATCTACGGTATAAGAAAAATACGTACGCAACGTAAATACCGTGAGTGTACAGAAAAGTGTTCCAAATATTTTTCAAATAAACATTACAAAAAACTAGACAGAAAAACAAAGATGACAGAAAAGGAATCAATCAAAAATCATTTTTGTTTAAAAGTTATAAGAGTTTTGGTCCAAGGACCCATCTGTAATGAAACAGAAAGTTTCCAGGGGGCTCTATGGAAAAGTCCAGGATAACGTTTCGTTTAAAAGAAACGGCTGTGAGGCTGACAGGCGGGCTCCACCTGTCGGGTTAGAAATTTCAAACGGAGAAACAGAGCGCGACGGCGCCCGAGAGGTGCGGTGGTCGCCGGCGGCGATCCACGGCGAGGCAAGGTGATCGGGGTTACCTTCGAGATCAGTGCACCGTTCCGCGTCTGTGGGTGGTGGTGGTGGTCGCCTACTAGCACTGTGTCGACGGCGGCCCTTGCTCCGGCGGACGGCGGTTCGGGCAGTCGTGGATCTCGCCGGAGGGAGCTGCGGGGATCAAATAGGAGTGGGGGTTAGTCTCCTAGTTGCTCGAGAGGGTTGCTGACGAAGTTAGGGCGTCGGAGACGGCCTCACCGGAGCGAATCGAGGTGGAGGCCGAGGCGGAACGGGGCGGCCGGAGTCGGGGAAGAAGGACCCCTCGAGGCTCTCCCAGTGGCTAGGCGGGGTCTAGTGAGGTGGAGGAGTCGTGCGGGGGCGAGAGCAGGCTCGGGGGGGCTATATATAGCCGGCCCGAGTCGGTTGCCGTGAACGGATAAGTCCAGCGAGTTGATTACGGCGGCGTTGTGGCTGGACGGTCGGCTTAGGAGCTTGAGCATCGCCTAGGTGGAGTAGTGGTGCCATTTTAGGGTCCAGCTCAGCACGGGAGGGAGGTTGACGGCCTGCCCTCGACGGAATGGCCGCACGGCCCGTCGACAGCAGAGAGCGCGCTCTGCACGGGCCAAGCCATGGCGACGGTGCTGCATGCGTGCGCTGGCAAGGAGATGGCCACGCGGAGCCACCAGGAGGTTTGGGCGGCGCCGAACGGCGTTGAGCCGCCGTTTTGCTCCTGTCGGCCGTTACGGTGGTTCTGCCGCCGCAAAGCACGCCGGCGCAGGCGGGCCAGGGCGCCACCGATGCCAGGAAGGCGCCAAGCATGCGTGTGGAGCTCCGGACAAGCAGGCCAGGCTGCAAGCATCGAGCCAAACGCACAGTGAGCATGTGACTGATGTTCTGTCGGAGAAACGACACTGAACTTTCTGAATTTACCGAATATGAACAAAACAGTGCATGCCAGGTGTTCGACAGAATGATTCTGGTATCTAGGGATTTTTCCTTGAGCTGATTTTTGGTGGAGTGGTCTCTCATTGCAACTAGAGGTTGCCTGAATTTTGGTGGAATTTTTGGAGAAGTGTAGATATGAATTTCACCAAATTTGGCAAATCTGGTCCAAACTTGCAGTGAGTGTAATTTGAAATATTTGAAAAGAAGAAGAGTGGATCAAGATGGTTCTGGGTTGTGGGTACAAAGGACTATCCAGGGGTGTTGAGTTGAGGTCAAAAATCAAAAGCATTAGGGTACTTGCTTTGCAAATCACCTAGGCTCAAAAGAAAAGACAGAATTATTTTGGGAGGAGAAAAAATTGGAATAAAATCCAAGAATGGATTTTATTAGTTTGGACAGAATGTTTGGGTTGTACCAAAGTGGGAGGAGGGGTTTTTGGGGGAGTTTTACCATAGAAGTCATGGTAAACCAGAGTGGATCAAAATCAAATGAAAGACCACAAAATAAAAAGGTTTTCTTTTCAAAAGAAACTAAATCCAAGAAAAAGATTTTTGAGAGGGCAAACTTAGAAGATGGTTTTTAGGAAGGATTTAAATGACCTTCTTTCAAACCAAGCAAGGCTCTTTCTGAAAACAAAAATCCCAAAAAAATTTGGAGTGTCACACCTATTCCATTCTGCCGCAGCCGTTGGCGCTGATCAACAAACCATTCATTTTTGCGAAATAACTGTAGGCCAAACCTCATTACCTTCAGCACCCTTGCTCTGACAACAAAGAACCTAGCGAATATAATCTCCAGTAAGGTCCCTTGATAGGAGTCCAAAGTAATTTCTAAGAGATGTAGATCTAGGCATTCAATGTGATTGTTATATTGTATCACATTATCCACCACCGGGCCTAATCTTATCTGCAAAGGAAGAAAACATGTTAGTGCCTACATGTAGTTTTGAACACTACTACAGGCCTATTTGGTTTGCCGGATTTGTAAAATGCACTAACGTGCCATCTTCGATCCGACATGATTAACATGGACATTTGATTACAATCTAGAAAAATGTAGCCTTCTTCACAAGAGGTTGGAGTGGATGAAAAGTTCCCTAAGAAAACTAGTACAGATAAATCCAAAGGAGAAATGCTTATGGATTGTAACCATATGGATCAAGCAGCCAATATGGGGGGAATATATGTACTGAAATCCTCCAAAAATCCTTCAGAAATCGTAGTACATTGTCCTTGTAAACTTGGAAAAAGGTGTCAGAAATTGAACTCCCTTGTGGTTAACATTTAACAGGAAAGGAACATCACCTCGATATATAGCTTCTCTAGGCACAGAAAGCATCTTAGGAAGCTGGCAACTTGTTCCAGGTTGGGGATGATAGATTCTAGTGCCAAGACCTTCATTGTGCACAATTTTAGTTTCGGGGTCAAGCTTGTCGGAATCATTTTCTAGATGATAGACGAACATACATCTTCAAAATTAGAAATAATGTTAATTTCTAGAAGGAGATGTTGAAGGCGGTTGTTGTACCTGAACGGGTGTGGATCCAATAACAAGTTCGTAGTATTTAATAGATGAGTAGCCCACCACTGTCAATTTCGGCACAGAAATGACATTGATTCTTGTTGGACCTTCTTGATCACCTACAAGTAATCTCTCAAGTGAAGGTGTGTCCTCCATGACCATACCATGGTACACATTTTGTGATATCTTCTTGCAGCACCAAAAACACACATAAGTAGTCCAGAGAGTCATGGAGGTGATGTGGAAGCTAGTCAACCCATTGATCGCCAGAAGACGAAGGTACTCAGGTGCAGTACACCCGTGGAGCAGGCACTCCATGTCACCGTCGAGGAGGCAGATGGCGACGAGCTTGAGGTGCTTCAGTCGTGGTAGAACAAGAGCGGGTGCATCATTAAGGGGGGATGGCAGTTCCTGAACTTGGCGACGCGCAGTGTGGGCACGAGGCGGAGCGCGAACATTGGCAGCAAGCGCATATACCCATCATCCAAAGTGAGCTCCTCGAGTTGATCTAGGGCGGGGGATCGAAACCACTCGTCAAGCTTGGCTCGGTCCTTGCCATTGGAACTGAACTTGCCCATGCTAAGGCCTCTGGTTGGGCCATGGTGACTACCGAGGATCTGGGAGAACGCATCCAAGCTTTTGCGATAGCCATGGCAGAGCTCGTGGGTGTCGATGAGGTCGAGAGGGGTGGAGTGCCATAGGGGCGCCACCACCAGGAAAGGATGGTTATCCATGCCCATATTTGACTACGAGGAGGGAGATGATGACTATCAACATATCATTGGGGAGGCTGCTGATGAAGTCTAGGCCTGCTGGAGTAGCTTGCGGTTCTTTCTCGACCCTCCTCCACTTGTTGGCAGCCTTGTTCTCCACCTCCGGAGACTCCTCATCAGCGGTGCTTTCTGATAGAAGTGGGAGTATAGGGAATATTTAGTTAAAATGGGGCAATAGAAAAGTGTATTGGTAACTAGAAGTTAGTAGGCAGGAGTAGAGTAAGAAAATGGATAACAATTGATTGCTTAAATACTACACTGTCGGCGTCCTGGATATAGGGGTATCCAGCCGTGCCTGCCAGCGGCCCACCACTTGGCTCCATCGACAGCTTGGTATGGCCCGGCTTCAACATCAACAACTCAAGACCCTAGCGAGGGGCCAAGCCTCGCGAGGTGGACGACGACAAGGCCCCCGAGGGGATCGGCCTCCTCAGGCTGGCTCTCGAGGGGCGGAGAGTTCTATGCAAGGTTCACCTCATGAGGCTCAGCTGACGTGAGCCATGACGACCAAGGCCAGGCGGGCGCAGAGCGCAGGTTTCCTCTTCGGTGCAAAGGAGGCAGGCTGCGGGTGCGGAGTCCCAAGAAATCAGCCAAGGGTTTCCATTCTGGTGCAACAAGACCAAGACCGCTAGGACGGCAGAATGGAGGTCATCGACGAGCCTACCGCAGCGTCATGACAAGAGGCTTTTTGGAGGCGAAGACTACTTTTGTCAGGATAAGTTATACTACTTGTCCCCTTTCAAATCCAGCCATTGTGGGATCCTTCCTGCCAACATTTGGGAAGAGGACCAAGGCCACTATAAATAGGACTAGCCGCCACCATAGAGGCCAGACAAGCCGAGCTAGCTCACACCTCACCAGCTCCCTTGAGCTCAAGAACGCCTCACCTCCTGAAGCCACTTCATCCATTGTAATAGTTCATCCTCAGCCCTCCAAGGAAATCCACCAAAAACGCTGGAGTAGGGTATTACACAGCAAGGTGGCCTGAACCAGGATAAACTGTTGTGTCTCTTTGTCTCTTTGAGCTTGTCGCGCTAGGCTTAGGAGGATCGTGAGTAGGCAAGCTGGGTAGGTTGAGATCTCCGCACGCACCCCAGAGTTCGAACCTCTCAAGGGTTTGCGGAACCCGTAATAAGACATTTGGCATGCCAGGTAGGGGTGCGTCGGATCTAGACCTCCTCGGCAGCGCCCACCAATGAGGAAGACCTCCACTCCGCTCTGCTCGCGGCCCGCACTCCTCCGAGGGCGACCGGCCGTGGGGGACGCACGGAGCAACCTTCTCCACTGGCGCTGCACCGAAGCCGTGCTGCTATGTGCTCTGTGAACTACGCTGCAGCAACCGCTCCACACACGTGTAGGGAACAGGCAAACATGTGGGCAGCGGTCATCGTGGCCCAAGAGCTCTTACTAGCAGGCTGCTGGAATGGGTCACCGAGCTGCTGGATGCGGCGTGCAGGGGGCGGTGCCATTCTGCACCCTTCCCATCTCACAGGCGGTGATGGGGGCGCGTGCTCATCCCTGACACAACCGCGCATCCCCTCCGAGGGCTCCTAGAGAGCCTCTCGGCGCCGACCAGCCCCGCGGAGCAGCCTGTGCCACTCAGAAAGTGCTACTTGGCCCGGGGCTGCTCTAGGCGACATCACCAAGGGCCGCGCTGGAGTATCGGCCCCTGGCCGGTAGGACCAGAGGGCGACTGAAGAAGGCGGGAACGTGTGGCAGTCAGGCGGCATTTCTTGTACGGCCAGCCCGGAAGCCTACGTCCCCGTCGCGATGGACCCAAGGCATGCGCCAAGAGAGGGCCCCAGCCGATCCCCGATGCCATGCTGGGTGCTAGACATACACGAGGCCGAGCTCTCCTTCGATCCACCACCAAGCCCCGCCAACATCTCCAAAAGTGACAACCTCTGGGTATAGCTAACGCCGCAGGGGCACGCTTACGCTGACCATGGATCGTAGGTGCCTCGGGACGCAGCTGCCACCAGGACTCTCAGGATGACAGATCCCCCATAGGAGCGCGAAGGACATTGGGAGCAGCACGGGGGAAGCCCAGCGGCCGGAAGCCCGCTCAGTGGCCCGCAGCCCTGCGGGGCCCCGCTCCGGGCGCTACTTCAAAGGCATTTCACAATCTCACACATCATAAGGGGCACCCCTTTTCAAAATGCTCTCACAAGAATGCGTTCAAGTTTTTTTCATACAGGTCAAAGCGAAAATAAACACGGGCCTAGCTGGACGCGGCTTCTTCACCACTCCCATCTACGCTGCTTGCGTCGCGGCTGCCATCCTCCTCGGCATCGTCACCCGCGCCAGCGTCTTCGCCGCGAGCACGGCTGTGTCATCCTCAGGATTCAGTTCCTTCACCAAGGCGTCCACATGGCCATCCACCCACTTGGCGAGCTTGTCTTGGGTGGCCGCAGGCATGGGGGCTAGCATGGTTTTGAAATCGAAGTGGCAATTGTGGTTCAGGAGGTTGCAAAGACACATGCGAGTGCATGCCCGAGGAGGCTCCGGCTCCTCTCCTCAATGAACTGGCGAGCTTTCGCGGCCTGATTTTCCAGGCAGGTCACGATATCAGTGAAGAAGTTGAGATGGCTGGCGTAGTGGCTCTCGTGCGGGTGAGGAGCGCTCTCGTCACAAATGGCACCCCAGGCATTGTTGGCTCTGACGCGCAGACCTTGGAGCATGGAGCCGTGCTCGCGTTCCAATGTCAGGTGGCGACTCTTTTCACATGAAGCCTTCTTCAGGAGGGAAGCGGTGTCTTCAACTTGCTTCTGGAGAGAGGATATCTTGTCACGGGCAGAATTCAAGGCAGATTCGGAGGAAGTCAGGGCTCCTTGGGCAGCGCTCTCACGCTGCTCCACATGCTACAGCTTAGCCTTCAGGGCACAGGTCCGGCCCTCAAGCTCGGCCTTGAGCAGATCCAGATCTAGGCGGTGCCTCTCAGCCAACTCAGCACGCGCCTTTGCTACCCTCTCCTCCACCTCCAACTGGACTGGGCTTCTCGGGCGGCGATGGCGTCCTCAGCCGCGGCAGCCTGGCACTCCCTCACCTCCAGCCTCTCCAACACCATGTTGTGCTCCAGGCCTCCAACGTCTAGTCTTTGTGGCGCCTCAGGAGCTCCGCCTCGGCAAAGGCCGCCTCGCCTGGTAAAGAGACCAGAAGGGCGCGGTGCTCCTCGACTTCGCGCTCAAGGGCCGCATTCTAAGGAAGAAGTCCTCGCTCCCACTCCTCGGCCGCCTCGCGATGGCGGTTGGCTGCCTCGGCCTCTTGCATGGCACGGGCGCAAGCCTCGCCAGAAGTTGCGAGTGAGGCTGCTGCATGTGCATCGGCTTCATCACGCTGAAGTCTCCCGAGGTTAATGGCGACCTTCAGCTGCTGCTACTCATGCTCCACGCGGTGGTTTTCAGCCTCAAGCCTGGTGTCAACATTGGCGACCTGCCCGCCAAGATGGATCATCGCACGCATCGCCTCACTGAACAGCCTAAAGCGCACGGCACTGCACCCACAAGCGAGCGCAAGCGCATCGCTAAGACCTTCGTCGGCCCCGGAGGCTTCCCGGGAGGCGTTGGGTGCCCCGCCAGCCGTCGTCCAGGGGCTGGCCGGTGTAGCCCCACAACCCGAAGACGAAGGCTGCCCAAGGGGCACCCCTTCCAGCAATGACAAGAGGAAGGATCACTGGTACATCCCCCGCCTCACGGCTTGAGTCATGGGGAGACGGAGCAGGGAGCACGGTTCCGGGGCACCCTCGCGGTGTCGCGACAGGTGGAGTCGGCCCCATGCCCTGCGCAGGACCGGGGCGCTGGGGGCTATGTGCGGGCATCAAGCTGGAATCCTTGGGGGCACCCGCTCCTTGGGGTTTCGCCTTCGTGGGAGCCCTGCAAGACCCTAGTCATGAGAAAACGTGGCGCGCAAGGAATCAAGAGCAAAGGTACTTACTCATCTGCAGCCAACCGGACCCCAACAGGCGATCCTCGGGAGGAGGAGCGTTCGGCGGGGCAGCCGAGGAAGGGATCTCGGGGGCAGCGGCGCCCGGCGGGATCTCTTGGTTTATGGCTCCGGATCCATTGGTGGACTCATCCCTGTCGGTAGACACCTCGAAGTCATCGCCCCGGGCGTCAGGGGCCTCCGCCTCCAGAGCTTGGGATCGCGCCAGATCCATGGCGCCCCCCTTTAGGACCTCAGGAGCCCCGACCTCCTGGGCCCTCATCGGCACCAAACCTCCGGAGGAGCCCTCAACAACTGTAGGCCGCGAGCGCTCCCCTGCCTCCGCACTCGGGGCGCACGCGACAGGATCGAGTAGAAGGGGAGCCGCGAAGACGGGATTCTCGCGGGGACCCTCGAGGCCCTCCGGAAGCAATCCCCACTCATCGAATAGAGGCATCTGCACAGCGAAGGCCGCCTTGTTCGAGCACTGATAGAGGAGGCAGCCACCCCGCAGAAGATCAGCAGGCTCGGGTTCGCCCGTCAGGAGTTTGAGCACCATGCTCACGGTCCCAGCAGCCAGAGATGGCCTCTACAGCCTCATTGGATCCATGACGCCTGCGAGGTCCCACATTGGGCGAGAATGGCGCTGGAGGGCAGCGATGCGCTGCCCGACAAATTCCTTCACCACCATCGGCGCCATCACTTCCAATTCCTGTAACCTCCCCAACCTCTTCCAGACGAAAGCAAGGCGCCGGTTGGAGAGCTTCTCGTGGCACCAACCGGAGCTAGGAGAGGTCAGCGCCCCAGGTGTCAAGAGGAGGGGGCTGAATGCGCCAGCATCCATCAGCAGGCAGTGCTTCCGAATTCCTTCATAGCAGGCGGGAGCTCGAAGTCGATTCCCAAACTATCAGTTGCGGCCACAGCTTCGAAGGTCACGCACCCATAGCATTGGCGGGCGTCAACCAACCGAAGCAAGAAGAAATGGCGAAATAGTGTCATGGACGGAGTAATGCCGACCATGGCCTCGCAGAGGAAGGCGAAGACGGCAAGAAGGATAACAGAGCAGGGGTCCAAATGCAGCAGGTGGATCTGGTAATGCGATATCATAGCATTAAATAAGGGGGAGAAGGGAGGAATCAGCCCTGCAAAAAGAGCATGGAGATAGATGGGGATCTCGGTGGCGCTCGTCCCATTCAGTCGCCAAGATGCAGGGCGGACGGCCGTCGCCCTCCACTCATTGGAATCGGCTGCAAGCACGTGGCAGACCTTGTCCAGCCCCTCCTGGTTGATCACCGGTGATTGCTCGAGGGCCAGCTCCAAGGCCGGCGGAGGACTGGCCGGGGCACGCGGCTTCCCCTTCTTCTCCTCGGCTGGGGATCCATGGCGAGCGCCAAAAGAGGGGCGAGGTGGTGGTGCCGGATCTATGGACAGGGCGACAAGATTGGAAGGGAAGAAACAAGAGCCGAGCGCGACAATCTGCGAAGGGCGAGATGCCCTGACAACGGGCGACCACTAGGACTGCCGGATATCAAGGAGGCATGGGGAAGTGGAGACGCACACATCCCATCAACCGCCACATGTCATCAAGGCCATAGGGAGTTAGGGCCCACGGCGCTCCGCACTTGCCCTTTGGCTTCGCCTGGAAGCCAAGTCCGAGCGCGCCTTGGGCCCAGGGGCTACTGTCTGCGTCCTGGATATGGGGGTATCTAGCCCTGCATGCCTGCAACCCACCACGTGGCTCCATCGATGGCCTAGTACAGCTCAGCTTCAACATCAACAACTCAATATCCTCACGAGGCGGATGACGCCAAGTCCCTCAAGGGGATCGGCCTCCTCAGGCTGGCTCCTGAGGGGCAGAGAGTTCTATGCAAGGTTTACCTCACGAAGCTCAACTGACGTGAGCCATGACGACCAAGGCCAGGCGGGCGCCAGGCGGGCGCAGAGCGCAGGTTTCCTCTTCGGTGCAAAGAACGCAGGCCGCAGGCGCGGAGTCCCGAGGAACCAGCCAAAGGTTTCCATTCTGGTGCAACAAGACCAAGACTGCCAGGACCGCAGGACGGAGGTCATCGACGAGCCCACCGCAGTGTCACGACTAGAGGCTTTTTACAGGCGAAGACTACTTTTGTCAAGATAAGATGTACTATTTGTCCCCTTTTAAATCCGACCGTTGTGGGATCCCTTCCCACCAACATTTGGGAAGAGGACCAAGGCCACTATAAATAGCACTAGCCACCACCATAGAGGCAAGACAAGCCGAGCTAGCTCACACCTCACCACCTTAGGCCAGTTCATCCACTGTACTAGTTCATCCTCAGCCCTCCGAGGCAATCCACCAAAAACGCTAGAGTAGGATATTACAACGCAAGGTGGCCCGAACTAGGATAAACTGATGTGTCTCTTTGTTTCTTTGAGCTTGTTGTGCTAGGCTTAGGAGGATCGCGAGTAGGCAGGCTGGGTAGGTTGAGATCTCCGCACGCACCCCAGAGTTCGAACCTCTCAAGGGTTTGCGGAACCCGTAATCTGACATAAATAATTCCTTTGATATTACTTGGTAAGACAACATGCAGATACTTGAAAAGAACACTTACTTCGAACAAAGTCTGGATGAATGATATCGTCGGGGAAGTTAGCATATATATCATGACCAGGCTTTTTTATGTGAAGTGCAATTTTAGTGCCATCTTTCAGTACATAAAACTTAGAAAACCTCGTCCAAATGCCCGTGTGAAAATAGGAGTGACCACATTCATCAAGTCTTACAGAAGCAACGATTGTAAATCCATGGTTTGTGTTCAGTATGGCATCCTTGTAGTCATGATTTATGTAAAGGGCAAGGTTGTGTACTATAGATTTTATTGCATAGCAAGGGACGCGCTGCAGAAAATGGTAGGATATTAAAGAATATGGTAACATGCAAATATGGGAAAAATTGAAAGAACTATACAGTAGTTGACATGAAAGGACAAAAACCTATAATTAAACAAATAGGGTAACCATGATGTCATGGAAATATGAGAGTAACCGAAAGAACAATACATCATTAATTTGCCTAATATAGAAAGAAGAGGAAAAAATCCCCTTTAACATATATGTTGGATGTGGCACCGTTTATCCAAATGTAGCAATATTTATTATATGTTCAGGAAAGTAGGCCATGCCGACCGATTTAGGGTGAGATTGAACATACCGCGCACATCCTCAAATCATCTGGTATGGTGAGATGGAACTCCATGGATGTCTGGCCGAGGCCACAAAGTCCTGATGTGTCTGTGCACTGTACACTTTATGAATGAAAAAAAACTCGAATCAGCTTGAATAAAAATGAATGAAATTATGTCCTGCTATTCTGTTTGGTTAGACAACATAAATGTGGATTATTTCATGCCCTGTTTTCTTCCCTACTATCCATTACACCTGTCTATCTTACAATGTCTGTACATTCAATTACTTTTCTTGTTTATCAGCCATTTCAATTGGAGGGGTTGATGGCAGTATCTGTGGGAGTAAAAACACAGTCTTCAGAAAAGATTGTGCTACTTGTCGATGCAGATAGAACCACGGTTGTACTTGCCCAAGAACCAGCCCCACCACACATAACCCAGACTCATGCAGATTGTACCCCTACCCAGTTGGACAGAGATCCAGCTACACCCCTTCTAACCCCAATCCCAGCAGATAGTAACCCAGTTCCTGTTGACACAACACCGTCTCCACCATAGACCACCCAAACACGAGCAGTTAGTAAGGCAACTGCAGTGCCCAAAGCACGAGGATCACCACTCCGAACCCTAGGTCAACGCTTAAAGCAGAAGAAGAATTGTTCTCAGGTCAGGTTCCGTAGCTATGGTTCATACTACTTTGCTCTTGCATCACTCTATTTACTCATACCAACTAATTTCAAATTTGAAGGATGCAATTGAAACTCCAATGGCACAATAGGTATGTTTTAAACCTGTTTCTTTAACATGTTTGCTGTTGTAACTTGCTCTATGTTGATTTCAGTTTCAATTGAATAAACAGTTATGTTCTCATGCCATGCACATTACAAATGTTGTTATTGCTGTGTAGTTTCCCACACTTATATTCTGTCTATGATGCTTTGTCTTAAATAGATATGATTTGAACTATATCTATCTTGATTTGGCAACATAAACTAGAATGATATTGTCGGATATCGGGTTCCGGCAAAACCCTTAAAGTTTGAACTCTGGGGTGCGCACGAAGATCTACTCCCTACTGATCTACGTCCCAAAACCTCGCCGTGGATCTAGGCTAGCACGGTGAACAACACAAGGGACACAAGATTTATACTGGTTTGGGCCACCGTGGTGGTGTAATACCCTACTCCAGTGTGTGGTGTGGTGGATTGCCTCTAGTGATGTCGATGAACATTACAGAGGAAGAACAGCCTCGCGAGGGGTGTTCTTGAGCTGGTGCGGTGTTCTACTTAGGAAGGATTCTGTCTGTCTCTCGATGAGATCCCCCCTCCTACTATGGTGGCTAGCCCTATATATAGAGGCCTTGGTCCTCATCCCAAATATTCAGCAGGAAGGGAGCCAACAACGACCACTTTGAAGGGGGACAACTAGTACAAGCTATCCTGACTAAAGTTCGTCTTCGACTGCCAAAGGCACTGGTGATGACGCCGTCTTGGGTTCCATGGTGACGTTTGTCCTGCAGCTCTGCTGGTCTTGGTCTCGTTGTACCGATACGGAAACCTTTGCCCAATGCCTCGGTACTCCGCGCCTGCGCTCGCCCCCTTTGCACCAAAGAGGAAATGAGGACACTACACCGGCTGGCGCCCGCCTGGCGCCTGCCTGGTCTCGATCGTCATGGCTTGCGTCACGAGCACCTCACGAGGTACTCCTCGCCTTGATCTCTCCGCCTCCTCGCGAGCCTGCCTGGTGAGGCCGCCCCTGAGGAAGCCTTGCATCGTCTGCCCCGCGAGGCTTGGCCCCTCGTGAGGGTCTTGAGTGCTTGTTGATGAAGGTGGGCCATACTGGACCACTGCATGAGCCACGCCGCATGCCGCAGGAAGGCAAGTCTGGGGACCCCCATTCCCAGGACGCTGACAGTAGCCCCCGGGCCCAAGGTGCGCTCGGGCTTGGCTTAGCAGCAAAGCCAAAGGGCAAGTGCAGAGCGCCGCGGGCCCCAACATCCTGTGGCCTGGGGCGACGCATGGCGACTGATGGGACGTGGGCGTCTCCGCTTCCCTACGCTCCCCCAATATCCACCTGGCTAGGCGGCCATGAAGCTTTACACAGTTATTTTCCCTTTGCCGCCCGCGTGCTTCCTGTTCCCCTCTCTTTCTCAAACCTATGTCTTCGCTTCCAATCTGACTTGAGCTCTGCCCCCTCCATCACCATGGCGCCAACTAACAAAGAAAAGGGGAAGAAGCTCGTGTCCTCATCCAGTTCGCCTCCGGCAATCGAGCCTGCCGTCAGTCGTTCACTGGTGCTCAATCTGGAGGCCTTGGAGAAGGTCCACCCTGCACTTGCCTCTAGCTTCAATGAGTGCGGGAGGACGAAAGTCTAGCCTACATCCCACGCCTCCGTCGACAAGATTGTCATGGAGGTTAGATTCTTTGTCGACACCTTGTGGGCTGGCCTGGTTCCTCCTTTCTCTGCCTTCTTTAATGTGGTGCTTTCCCATTACCAAATCCACATGATGCATCTTGATCCTCGGTCCGTTACCATTCTTGTTGTCTTCGCCTTTGTCTGTGAAGCCATGGTGGGCATTGCTCCTTTTGGTGCTCTCTTGCGCCACTTCTTCTCCTTGCGCCTGACCGACCCCTTGTAGTGCTCGGGATGCGTGAGTCTTTAGGCCCTGGCAGAGACGGCCGCCTCAGGGATTGATTTTTGCCTTTCACCTTCCATGAGCGGGTTCCGGACGTGGTGGTTGTATGTGGATGTCGGGGTGCCCAGCCCCCTGCTCTCGCATTCGACATTGCCTGCCATCCCCAGTCCGGGTTGGGGCCATGAGAGGCTCGTGAGCCCCCAGCTTTCCTTTGTTTGGCGCTGACTGGAGAGGTTGAGGGATCTCGGTGTGACTGCGCCCTAGGTGGTGAAGGAGTTCCTTCAGTGCCGCGTTGCTCCTCTCCAGTGCCACTCCGAGCTAATGTGGGGCCTGACTAGGCATCAGGACCGCATGAGGCTCAAAGATATGGAGCTGGCGCCTGAAATGCTGAAGAAGGTGCTGGTGGTCTTGACAGGCGACCCCTCGTCGGGTGATATCCAGCGTGGGGGAAGCCTCCTGTATCTCTGCATGAACAGAGCTGAGTTCGCGAGGCGGATGCCTCTCTTCGACAAATGGGGGTTACGCCCGACCGGCCTCGTGGGGCCTCGCGAGAATCCTGTCGCCATGGCTCCCCTCCCAGTCGCCAACGTCGATCTTGCCCCAGGATCTGGTGTAGGGAGGCAAGCATCGCTCGGAGATGACGAAGCCCGCCCTGAGGCGGTTGTTGGTGTGGAGACGAGACCGGCGACTCCCGAGGCTAGGCCTCCTGAGGCCTTGGCAGGTCATCAGGGAACGGAGCCCGATCGCTCCTCCCAGCTTGGCGTCTCTAAGGTTGGCAGCCCGAGCACTTCTTCATCCATGCCCCGTGCCGGCCCGCATGCTAAGCGCTTGGGTAGGTTCCGCATAGATTTCGATGCCCTCCGCAAGAGGAAAGAGTCTTCTGGTGCCAGTGAGCGCCCCTGCCGGCCGTTGAAGCATAGGAAGTACTTCGCCATAGACGAGTAAGTACCTCATTCCTGTAACTTCTTAATCACTGGTCCCTTTCCTGACTGCGGCTCTTCAGGATCCCCCGTGCCAAGCCTGCAGAGCCTGCCAAGAAGCAACCTCCTCCGGCCTCGCCTCCACCATTGGCCTTGAGCGTCTTGAGCGTGCATGCCGCCCCTGACGCGCGTTCGGCCGGAGAAGCAGGCGGGCCCGCACAGTGCCTCGAGCCCATGCCCCTTCCACCTTTTCTTCGCGACCTTGCTCGGGGCGTGACCAGCCTGCCCCGGGCTCCTCCTCTGATCCTGGGCGGTGAATGGTTGAAATTGGCGCTTGGCTCTTGTTCTGGGATGGATCCGCACCGGCCTGGGTCCTTTACGGCGCCCGTTCGGCGATTGTGGGAGCGTCAGCCCCCAGCCCCTTGCCGAGAGGGGGTGAACCGCTTCAAGGCCCTCCGCCAATGCCAGCTGTGGAGGACGGCGTCGACGACGTGCTCAGGCAGGCGCAGGACCACAATGCCGTTTGCCAAGAGTGCCTCCGGAAGGCGATGGACGCGATGGGCCATCTCGGTGGAGAGCTTCCGGATGTGGATGCATGTCTTGAAGCTGAAGGCATGTGGCTGGTTGAGGAGCGGTGCAAGATGAAGGTGGCAGTCAGCCTCGCGCGTCATCAGCGCGAGCTTGATAATGCGAAGGCTGAAGCATCCCTCGAAGCCTCGTGAAAGGCATGCTCCCAAGCTATTGAGGAGGCTCGGGAGGCCAATCAACGGCGCGAGATCGTGGAGAAGCGCGCGTGGGAGCTCCAAGCCTGGAGCACTTCCCTAGAGTAGCAAGTGGAGCTGCGACGGGCCGCCCTTGCATCACTGAAGGGGATGCCCGTCGACAAGGAGGAACTCCGGAGGCGCGAGGAAGTGCTGACGCTGGAGGCCACCGAGCGGAACCTGGACCTCGAGCGGTTGGAGATGAGGGAGCGCCAGGTTACCCTAGCGGAGGATGACGTCGGTGCGCAGGAGGCTCGGATCCAAGAAGAAGTTGACCGCCGCGTGGCGGAAGTTCGCGTGGGCCTGGTGCGTGAGTATGACGAGAGGCTGGAGCTGATTGAAGTTGAGGCGGAGGGCAGGACTGCCGCGCTCAGGTCCAAGCTGACTGAAGCGACGCGGCGCGCGAAGGCCACCGCAGCCGCCCTGTTCTCGGTGTAGACTGAGTTGGCTTCTTCCCGCGCCGAGCTGCTTCTTCTTCGCTGGCGGGTTGATGATGCCGAGTCCGTTCCTCGGCGAAACAGAGAAGAAATTCTCCAGCGGCAGACGCTGGAGCATATGCATGGCCCCATGCTTCAAGCGCTCAGGGACAGGGCCAACACGGCCTTGGGCAATATCTGTGATGCGAATGCTCCGCAACCCCATGTGACCAACTATGCCGGTCATCTCCAGTTCTTCACGGACATGGTGACGCACCTGGAGAATCTCTCTGAGAGAGCTCGCTAGCTTGTCGAGAAGAGGAGCCACAACTTGCTCGGGCGTGCATTCTCCCGTGTCTTTAGACATCTTCAAAATGGAGATCCCCACTTTGACTTCGAACATGTCATCGCTCCAGTGCCCATGGACATTCGGGGCGACCTAGCGCGATGGGTGGAGGACAATGTGGATGCACTCTTCAGGGCCTTCACTTCTGATGACGGCGTGGTGGTAGTTGTTGCGAATGAAGGTGACGTGGTGAATGGCTGTGAAGAAGGTGTTGATGACAACGACGGTGATGCCAGTGACAGTGACATCGATGCTAGTGACGCCTCTAGAGGCGACCAAGAAGATGTGGTGAGCGATATGTTTGATTGATCATGTATCCCTCTGCTATTCATCCTGCACACAAAAAGCTCGGGCGTGGCCCTGAAGGTTGTAGGAGCATTTTGGGAGGGGAAGCCCCTCACGTAAAAAGGAGAGATTGTTTGTTCATACGTTTCAGGAGCGATGCTGAATATGCGCCTGTAAGAAGTTACAGGCCCTGCGATGGGTTAGCTGCTATAGTTTACCTTTAGCCCGGGTGAACCTTGAGTAAGCCCGCGGGGCTGTGATCCTCCGAGGATCGTCCGAGGGATCCGTTGACCATTTGCTGAGAGCCTCGCGAAAGCGAGTGCTGGTCGTGAGACGGCATGCACATGCGGGCTGAGCCCAGCCCCGCCCGCGAGAGGCTCGCGAGGAGGGAGGCAGCTGGTGCGAACTCTGGACTAGGGTAGAAACCAGAATGCAAGAGGACGCACAAACAAGACAAGACACCCCTCCCCGCACACACGCAAATGCAAATTCAACTTCAACTTAAATCCGAAGCAAGGAAGCTCGACCACGGAAAAGGAGGAGGAAAACAAAAGGCCGCGTCTGGCACCTAGTCTAGTCTTCGACGTCTTCTCACCAGCATAGTGCTAAGTGCTGACATTGGGCGTGGGAGGGAGCCCCCGAGGCCCGAGGGCGGCTCTTTGGAGACTCCGTGGCATGTACAGCCCCACTCATTATTACCTGAGAGTGTCATGCGAGGCGAGCTTCATGGGCACTGGGCCTTCTTCGCAGGTACCGGCCTTGCTTCATATCTCCAGATGAGGGCCCCGCCTTGCGCCACCCTCGACCACATTGACAGCGACTGGAAACCAAGGACGATCCCAATGGGGTAAAGGGGACGCCAGCGGTTCCCCCAATGACCATGGGTCCTCTGCTGGGGGCACGCTTTGCAGCACCTCCCCGACAGAGGGCCTACCTTCGGGAAGAACCTTGCTCCACGTGCCGCGGGGAGAGGCCTGGCTCCCGGCCCCTCTCTTGCAGCTCCCAATGCGCCCCTCCTGGCGGAAGGGTGGCTGCTGCACTGGGGCAGCCTTCCGCTGCAGTGACCTGAACTTCCTGCGGCCGATGGTTAGCGTAAGCTTGCTCGTGAGGAATTAGTGGTACCCGATAGCTGCTGCCGCCGGCGTGGTTGGTGAGGCTTCCTTGAGGCTCCTGAAAAGGCTCGGCTTCTAGTATCTCGTCCTCCCAACCTGGCCCGAGGAACGAGCCATGGTTGTCTTCCAGTGCGTATTCCTGATCCACCATGTGGGGCACGTAAGCCTCCAAGGTCGCCGCCTCGAACACTTTGCCATAGTGCCCCACGCTTCATGTGGCTTGGCCTGAAACGCCGCCTTGGGGGTGATAGGGCGGCAGTCCGCTAGGGCCATAGGCGGCAATGCACATGCTCTCGCTCACCGGGGGTGGTGCTGGTGTAACTTGATGCCCCGCGCTGATGGTTGAGCCAGTGTTGACGAAGCCTTGGGGTACGCCCAAGGGCGCACGGGCACGGATGGACCCGCCGTATGATCCGCCCGGAACCTGGGGTGGAAGCTGGATGCAGAAAGGAGGCGCCTCCGAAGCCGCGACACCGAGGAGCTCGGCGACGCGCTCCAACAGCACATTGTGGCCGCTCTCCTGCAGCCTGCACCGTAGCAGCTCCCGAGCCACCGTGAGCGCGGCCCTCATGTTCGCTTGTTCCCGCCGGGTGTGCGGTGCTGTGGCGGCGGCGTGGTTTGAGGCCCTTGCTGCTGATTGTACATGCCGTGGAGTGAGGGCAGGCGGCGCTTGACCGCGTCGCCCACGTGCCGCAGCGTTCTGCGGAGCGCGGGCTGCCTGAGGCGCGGGGTCGAGGTCTCCTTGGGCAGGCGGCACGACACGAGCAGGCCATGCCGCCCAGCGGTCGGTGTTGGCCGTCGGGTCGCAGTGGAATGCAGATCAGCGGAGAGGGGATTTCGGTGCACCCCTACGTGGCGCGCCAAATGCCGGATATCGGGTTTCGACAAAACCCTTAAGGTTCGAACTTTGGGGTGCGCACGAAGATCTACTCCCTACCGATCCACGTCCCAAAACCTCCCGAAAATCTAGGCTAGCACGGTGAACAACACAAGGGACACAAGATTTATACTGGTTCGGGCCATCGTGGTGGTGTAATACCCTACTCCAGTGTGTGGTGTGGTGGATTTCCTCTAGCGCTGTCGATGAACATTACAGAGGAAGAACAGCCTCGCGAGGGGTGTTCTTGAGCTAGTGCGGTGTTCTACTTGGGAAGGATTTAGTCTGTCTCTCGATGAGATTCCCCTCCTACTATGGTGGCTAGCCCTATATATAGAGGCCTTGGTCCTCATCCCAAATATTGAGCGGGAAGAGAGCCAACAACAGCCACTTTGAAGGGGGACAACTCGTACAAGCTATCCTGACTAAAGTTGGTCTTCGACTACCAGAGGCACTGGTGATGATGCCGTCTTGGGCTCCATGGTGACCTTCATCCTGCCACTCTATTGGTCTTGGTTTCATTGCACCGATACGGAAACCCTTGCCTGATGCCTCGGTACTCCGTGTCTGCGCTTGCACCCTTTGCACCAAAGAGGAAACAAGGACACTACGCCGGCTGGCGCCTGCCTGGCGCCTGCCTGGTCTCGATCGTCATGGCTTGCATCACGAGCACCTCACGAGGTACTCCTCGCCTTGATCTCTACGCCTCCTCGCGAGCCTGCCTGGTGAGGCCGCCCCTGAGAAAGCCTTGTGCCGTCAGCCCCACGAGGCTTGGCCCCTCGCGGGGGTCTTGCTTGTTGATGAAGGCGGGCCATACCGGGCCACTACTTGAGCCATGCTGCAGGCCGTAGGCAGGCAAGTCTGGGGACCCCCGTTCGTAGGACGCCGACAGATATAGACCATACAGTGACCATACTACATAGATATATGTTTGTTTCATGCTGTTATCCTGTCCACCTTACTACTGAACTGGTTTACCAAAATGAGTTTCATATACTACATTGTAAACCTGTGATGTGTTTGTTTGTTTCTCTTTTAGAATGTGGATAAAATATTGCAGAAGAGTACCCCATTATGCAATGGTAAAGGAAGTAGTGCAGATAAGGTTCAAGATAGTAAGACATCCCTGTTGGTCTCCAAGAAAGCTGATAAAAACAATATTGAACACACTGAGACAACCCCAAAGTCCTGTCTTGATGTAGTGTTCGAGTTACTGGTTACTACTGCTGGCACTAGCTCTTCGAACTCATTGCCTGAATCAGTTCGGCTTCTTGAGTCTCAACTTTGAGTTGAAAGACATCGATCAGATGTTATGCGACAGGAAGCCGAAGGACTGAGGAAGTCCCTGCAGAATTCAGATGCATACTTTCTGGTGCAACAGCAAGTGCTGGAGGACTTAAGCACCAAACAAGAGAAAGTTAATAAGCTTGCTAAGCATCTTGCCAGCATTATGGGTACCCAGGATATTGTTTCTTGAGCTCTTCTGAAGTGGTTTCAGTTCTGGACTTGTTTTGCTGCGGCGTTTATATGTTGATGTGTTCCCTATATTTGCACTGGTGGCGAACTTTGATGCCTAGTGGATGTAATATGTGTAATAGCCTTGATAGCCTAGTGTAAGTTGCTTGCTTATTTATTTCCTTATTGTATTGGTTATTTCTTTGCTTGTAGTCAGTGCAGTTCTTTTTCCGCAGTTTGCTAGTGGCCACAATAACCTATTTTTTAAAACTAGGCCACAATAACCATGGGCTACATATTTACTGTAGTTACCATTTCCCTCCTACGGGGCATAGAAACAATGGGCCTTCTACGGGTCGTAGAAACAATGGGCCATATACTGGTCATAGATGCAATGGGCCTTCTACGGGCCGTATCATCAATGGGCTTTCTACGGGCCGTATGATCGGTTGGCCAAACATGGGCCAATAATAGACCACATTATGGCCGTAAACGGGCTAGAGTTGGAATTGTATGTTCATGGGCCGACCAAAATGGGTCGTCGTTAATCGGCCGTATTTGATGATGCTATGAAAATGGCCCAACATATTAACGGGCCAACTGTAACCTCGGGCTGAATTTAGCCCACAAGCAGAAAATGATAGTAATGGGACATAAGTAAACGAATGTTGTAAATGAGCCCAAGAATAAATGGGCTCTGAGAAGGCCGGATGATAACATGGGCTTGAAATGGCCCAACGGAATAACGGGCCCTTAATGGGTATAAAGTGATACACTGTTCATTACGGGCCAGTTTCACCACGGGTCGTTAATGGGTATAAAGTGATACATTGTTCATTACGGGACAGTTTCACCATGGGTCGTCAATGGGTATAAGGTGATACACTATTCATTACGGGCCAGTTTCACCACGGGCCGTTAATTGGCCAAGAGTTATAAAGGGCCTCATATGGGCCGAAAGACGTCATGGGCCATACATGGGTCAGAAGTGAAAACGGGCTGGAATCATATTGGATGGCCCAGATGACGCTACTAGGCCTAATTCGGATAGGGCGTAACGGGCCTTGGGTTAGCGGGCTGTAAATGGGCTATATGCGAACATGCCGTTAACAGGCTTTCCATGGGCCGGCCCGCCACCTTTTGACCAAGTCAAACGGGCCGGCCTTTTCACAGGAATGGGCCTCTGTTGGGCCATGCCACGTGTCGACGTATCATAGGCGCCTTCTGTCCAATGAGTGGATGACATCTGTCCCAACGATGTGCCGACACGTGTTTCCTCCAACCAATGATGATTTTACACGTGGAAAATCCCCATTGGTCGGGGCTGTTAACGGGTTATCGGATCCAAAACCAGACTCAATAGCTTAACGGCGTTCCGTTACGGTGGATGCCATGTGTCGGTCACCCTTGATGAAAGCACTTCTATGACGCGCGATTTATCGTCATGGAAGTGGACACTTCCATGATGATAATTTTGGTAATGTCATGGAACACTTCTACGACAGCACAGGTCTGACTATCTTGATTCTGTCATAAAATCGTCATGGATGTACATGCATGACGAAACACGTGACCTACTATGACAAACATGTATCATCACGAAAGTGTATTTTTTTTGTAGTGCGAGCCGATGTCGGGGATTCATGCATGCATAGTATGCACTCAGACTTAATTAGGTCTGAATTTCACCATGACCTACTACAATAACACGAAACCAAGGAAGAATCCGCCATGGTAACCTATCTTGTTGTCGGTCAAAGTAATGATGGATGTCCACGCGGGTCCATGAATATATAGGCATGTCACCGATAACCACGCGAGAGAGTGTACCATTCAAAGACAACCACTACATGCATATGTATGTATGGAGGTGATGCGTGCATGCATATTTGAATACCAATCACAACGTTGATGTGTCGCATGCGTCGAAAATCGTACAGTCCCCACACAAAGCGAGATTGATTCATGACGTGTCATGGTACTGGCCACTTAGACTCGATGGGAGGAATTCATGCGTACACATGCATGTGTGCTCAAACTGTATCATGTCATCCCAGAGCATGACCTATACACCGTAATACAAACAAAAGATAATAATCCCCTCCTAAGTCAAATTAACCTCTCTTGTTGTTAGTCAAAGTAGTGATGGACCAAGTGGGCCCACAGATGGAAAGCATCAATATCGTTGATAACCGCATAAGTGGGTGCAAGAGGACAACCACCATCGCTTTGCATGTGGGCCAAACATATGCTGAATACACAAAATGCACAACTTTGATGTGGCACATGCCTCGAAAACCGTAAAGTCCCCAACACAGAGCAAGGTTCATGAAGCGTACTACATATGTTGGTCCCCTTCCTCCTCTTCGACGCATACTATATGCTCCTACCGTAATATAACCCAAAAAGAATCCTCCTTGATGGTGAAATTAATTAACCTCTCCCGATGTAGGTCAAAGTGATGCATGCATCGACGATAACCTTGCGGGCTCACAGATGTAAGCGTCGCACGTGAGTGTCCTAGGATAACGACCGCATGCATGCATGTGGCCCAAAGAGGTGTTGTGTGATGTTTCAATAGCCAATGCACAACTTTGATGTGGCACATGCCTCGGAAACCAAAAAGCCCGACAGTGAGTGAGGTGTACGTGTTCACGGATGCGTACGTAGTACATATGCTAGTCCACTCCCACCTCTTCAACACGTACTATATACTCCCACCATAACACAAACAAAAAAGATTCTACCTTGTTGGTCAAATTAACCTCTCTGCCGCTCAAAGTGATGGACGACGACCTCGCGGGCTCACAAAAAGTGTGACACACAAGTGATTGTCGTGTAGGACAACCACTGACTACATGTGGCCAAAACATGCATGTATGAAAGGGTTGTGTAATGTTTTAAATAACGAATTCACGACTATCATGTGCACCTGCCTCACAAAACATCCAACCCACATGGTGTCTCACAACTCGTACTGTACTGCTAGCCACCCCTGGCCCCCACATGCACACACACACACGCGCACGCGCGCACACACACACACACCGCGCATCCACCGCAACTATGATGCATGTTAGATTTTCCCGCGGTGAACATATGTTACCAAAGGTGCGACGTTTTAATTTTGAAAAAATCCCAGAGATCATTAAGATGTTTTAGTGCATTGATTGATTTTCTAGGGGTATAATGTGCAAAAATCAAATTTGAACTACATACACACGTGACAGTGTACCTAAATGGATTGAAAAAACACATGTGTCTCACTAGGCGCATGTTTACTCCCCGTGCAAGAAATTTCAAACATTGAGAATCTTGATTTTTAAAATCTAGTACATCCAAAACTTATTTGAAATTCATGAAACTTATCGTGTTGTCATATGGACACCAATACACAGTGGCATTGTACATTTTTCTGTCAAATTTGAGACAAGTTTTGATGCAATCTTTATCTTCTTACAAACGGGATATTATTAATAATTGGGAACCAATATCGCAGATGGATTATTTATTAGAACTGTGGGTGTTAGACCAACAATGGATATGTGTCATGCTTCAGTTCAGCAATAAAGCGGTAGCATTAATCATCAAAATAGAAAAACAATGTATGTGCCGCCACCGCGACCCGTGTGTCGTGCAAGCATGCGTCAGTTGACGGGACACATGCGAGCAGTCCACCGCGCAGGCAGACTGGGAGGCGTGTGTGAAGGTGTGTGATTTGATGGGAGGCATGCTCGCTGTGCAGTGTCATCGGGAGGTGTGCGAGTAGCTGTGTAAAATGACGGTAGGCATGCCAGCATTCTGGTGCGTAGGCTCAACGGGAGACGAGCCAGCAATTTGATCGCTGCCCGCCTGTCTCCCACTACTCCATATTAATGGCACGCCCAAGCAACCACACCCCCATCCTCGCCGCACACACAATCCTCTCTCTCCTCTTGCATCCTCGGTGCCGCTCTTAGTCCTCAAAGCCGTCAGTATGAGGATGCCACCTAAGCACCCCATCGGAGGGAATGGCGATGCCGGGGCTGCTGAAGCACCGGAGCATACCGTGGAGATGGAGACAGAGGTTGCCATCACCACCAGCGAGGTATCACTGCTGCGTGACGTCATCGACGGCGTCGTGCTTCCATAGCCGGAGCTGCAGGTCCACACTGACTCCGATGAGGACTTGTGCAACGACTCCGGTGATGACTGCAATGACGACGGAGAACCGGTTAGTCTTCTATACCCATTTATGTGTCAAATACATCCTAGGGTTTCTCTGGTTACTCCTACGTCCTACCTCCCCTTTTTGCAATAGAAATCATATGATTATGTTCTCCCAATCCATGAAACCTGAGTAAGTTTCTCTAGATCCGTGTAGTGTATTGATTGTTTGAATGGTACAATTGATAAGTGATTAGTTATTTCATCTATGCAAATGATTTCTGCTAATATCCGACTAGGGTTAGTGTTCGTGCTAATAATTCCTAGCTAGGTATTGACAATTGATTTTGAATGGCCTACATATATGTTTGTGCCATTATTTTCTTCAAGATTGGTCTATACATAGATGATTGTGCTTAAAAATCGTCTAGAAAAATAGCCATAATTTCCTAATCCTACTTTACGACATGTAAACATTCATTTGATGCTAAATTTTGGCAACTACCAAATGTTTGCTAGAGATTAGTTTGTAAACATTAATTTGACGCCACATGTTTTTACTATATGTATAGGTGCTGTCTGACGATGTCGACATCGAGGATGAAGATGGACAGAGGAGGTACAAGAGGCAAATCTTCAGGGAGCTTTATGCAGGAATGCATCCAGGCGTATTAGGATCTGGAACTAGGGCTATCGATGCCCATTTTGGAACCAAAAGCTTCATCACGCGTATCAAAGTGTTCTGGCACATGCAAGAGGACGAGCCATTGGCTCCTTCAAGAAGAAGTATTCTCGCAGGGTGGCGCACACCGAGTACCCGGAGAAGCTTCAGGATCGTGCCGGCAGATGAGATGAGATGTGGGATCGAACTATGTATGGCTATGTAGTGTCTTAGTTATAAATGGGCTTCAGTATGCTTAATGATGGTTGAACTATATACTTATGGTTGAACTATGCTTGTTTACGCTTATTATCTATGTTTGAGTATGTTTAATCTATGTTTACTTATGTATAAATGTGGGGTATGGATGCAATCAGTTCGGTTAATGGGATCTACCTCCGTACTGGTTTATTGGTCCCCTTTGTAATTTGTGATAAATTTTGACCAAAGATTTAACTGACAAAATGTTAGTGCAGGCCAAAAAAAATTATATCGTTGGATGCGTATTTGAACATAGTGTGCAATGATTCAATTTTTGGTGACATGCATAAGCATTTGTTAGTTAAATCTTTGGTCAACATTTGGCACAAATTACAAAGGGGAGCAATAAACTAGGACGGAGGTAGTACGTCAATCACAATGGTTCCCAAAATTCGAACCATGTGCAATGACTTTCAGTTTCCCTGTTATGTTAATCACACATGGTTGGCTCTAGCAAACCATTGCCTCCAAAACTCTTCATGGGATAGAAAACCCTCACCACCCAATTCAAAAAAGAAAAAGAAACTCACCATCACCACGTCAAAAAACCCTCACCCCGCTTGCCACCCCCTCTGGTCCCCATTCACACCCACACAAGCTCGTCGGCGACTCTGCATGGCACCGCCTATCAGCACGACAACCACTTAGCTCGACGCATGTCGCCGTCGCCAGGCTGTCAGCAAACTCCATTGCATTTTGCTACTTCTACTTGCCACCGCCTATCGCCATCGACTTTGTCGACGTTGCTCGCGGTCGTCCCAGCTCCGCCCGTTTGGGGAATCCGCCATATTGAGGGTGTTTTCTCATGGACAACAAGGTAACTTATTTAATGAGATATTATCACATATCTTATCCCAGTTCGTCTGCTCCTTTAATCACCTGTTCGAAATCACCGTGAACATATATGATGGCTAATTAAACAGGATAGCATGACACAATTTCACATGTATGATGGCTAACTAAACAGGATAGAATGACATACTTCAAAATATGATGACTATGTAAACAGGATGACATGATATAACTATACGATGTGTCTATTTAAGTGGTTGGCATGCCATAAATCACAAACATGTCGTCGATGGAAACATGATGGCATGATATAATTCACGGATAGAATGACATAATTTAAAATATGATGACTATGTAAACAGGATGAGATGATATAATTATATTAGTCTTTAGAAAATGAGTTGGCATGCCATAATTTAGATACATGTTGTCTATGTAAACATCATGGCATGACATAATTCAAATATATGATTTATATACTACGGAAGTGAGCAGAGGGCAATCACATATATGATGTGTCAACTAAGGAGATGGCATTCAATATTGTGTATATGATGTAAATACTAAGCATTGCAATACAACATATGCATGATATGAGTAATATAACCCTGCCAAGTTTGAGCATACACCTTAGGGGGATAATAGGACTGGTCATCTGCCTTTGAATCCTCCTCTGAAGAGCTATCTGTAACCAGCAAGATATCCGCTTCAGCGGGTAGCATTGTCTACTCTGAAGACCTTGTTTTCACTCCAGATTTCTCCATCACCAATTCAAATGGCTGATGCACAGGAAGAGCAGCTGAATATACAAACATTGTCGACAAAAGCAATGAGAAATACAAAAAAAAGGACGGCATGATATAATTCACATATATGACGCTTGCCTAAACAGCATGGCATTGCATAATTCACATAAATAATGCCTTGCAACAAGATAACATTGCATAATTCACATATATAATGTCTTGCAACAAGATGGCATTGCATAATTCACATATATGGTAATTAGACACTAAACAGGTGGCATCCACACAAAGCATGTCTAAACTAAGCAAATGACATAGCAATGCAAGATACCATACGCATGATATCAGCAACATAACCCTGCCAAGTTAGAGCATGCACCTCAGGGGGGGATATGACTGGTCATCTGTCTCTGAATCCTCCTCTGAGGAGCTATCAGTAACCAGCAAGACTTGCGCTTCGTCAGATAGCATTGTCTGCTCTGAAGACCTTGTTTCCACTCCAGATTTTTCCATGACCGTGCTGAATGACTGATGCACATAAAGAATAATTGAATGTACTAAAATTGTTGATAAATTTAACACGTAATAAAAAAAATATGGCATGATATAATTCACATATAAGATGATTGGCTAACCAGGGTGGCATTGCAAAATTCAGATATATGATGCCTGGCTAAACAAGATGGCATTGCATGATTCACATATACGATAAAGAAACTAAACAAATGGCATTGACACAAAGCATGTCTAAACTAAGCAGATGACATCTTTAATGTATACAGTAAGCAATGCAAGGCACAATATGCATGGTATTACCAACATCAGCATGCCAAGTTAGAGCGAAGATCTCATGGGGTAAATAGGAGTGGTCTTCTCCTTCTGAATCCCCCTCAGAACAGTTATTTTCCTCTTGATTACGATCCAAAATGGGTGGAGGGGGCTGCCTTTGCGCCCACCATGGAGCGACGTCTGCATGAAATTTTATTGCCATGCAAGGCTCGTCTCTTTTGCTCTACATGATCAGTTCCATTGTGTAAAATAACTGGCATGCATAGCAATAAAACATAGTGAGATTATGTAAGGAGTGCATGCACAAATCCAGAGTGATGGTAGCAAACTATGGATAGACCCAAAACCAATGGTAGCAGGCAGATAATAGCTTTAGTTAAAAATACAGATAATGGCTCCTTTAATGTTTGTTTGCACCCAACATGAAACTCATAGTAGACACCCGAGATTAACCAGATAGTAGATAGATAGTACTGATTGTTGCCCCAATATGTACCCCACAACCATTTAAAAACTCAAGTTTTAGCATTAGTTTGGACGTGACCCGGAGTCTAATAGGTGAACACGATGATAATGTAGCATGTCATCATATTAAGCGATGCATAACGTAAGCAGACACAGAAGAGTGCGACCTCTCTTGCGGACCCGTGTAGTCCTCAAGGTCATCTGCTCAGTTGATGATGGTAATGCAGTTGTCATGGCTACCGGCGGCGGGGAAGAAGATCTGAGGCGGCGAAAGATAGTCTAGAGAGTGGATCCCTGCTGTGGTGAACCCTTCCGTCGTTGGAGCAGCTGAGCTGGGTGATACGTCCATTTTGCATCATGCTTTTATATCGATATTTATTGCATTATGGTTTGTTATTACACGTTATGTCACAATACTTATGGCTATTATCTCTTATTTTACAAGGTTTATCATGAAGAGGGAGAATGCCGTCAGCTGGGATTCTGGGCTGAAAAGGTGCAAATATTGGAAACCTATTCTGCACAGTTTCAATAGTCCTGAAACTGCACAAAATTCATTTTTGGAATTAATAAAAATTATTGAGCGAAAGAAGTACCAAAGGGGGCCCACACCCTGGCCACGAGGGTGGGGGCGCGCCCACCCCTACTGGGCGTGGCCCCCTGCCTCGTGGGCCCCTTGGTGGCCCTCCGGTGCCCATCTTCTGTTATATGAGGTCTTTTACCCTGGAAAAAATCATAAGCAAGCTGTCAGTGTACTAGAGTAGGGGTACCCTAGTATCTCGAACTTGTGCACGGGCAGTTGCAGCACCCCGCGGCAAGGCTTGCCGGGTGACCGCCAAGGTCCTCCGTGGTTCCTTTGGAGTCATTCAAGAACAAAGTATTCAAGCCAAGGAGACAAGGCCCCGGCAAGAGGAGCTTGCCGGGAAGGCCAACCAAGGCATCTCAAGGAACTTGCCGCGACGCGCCACGCGTCCCGGCGAAGCCCGGTGAGCGACAAGCTTCCGGACGCGACAAGACAAGGACCGCGGCAAGGCACTTGCCGCGGCAAACTACCACTCTGTACCCGCGCTCCAGCACATCCACCAACGTGTCGCCCTGGGACCTTTCCAGGAGCGCGTGGCAAGAGGCTGTGCGGCCAGCGGTGCGCGGTGGCAAGCGACGCTGACAAGATTGCCATCGTGGCAAGCGGTGGCGTCCCTGACGGTCCCTTTTTGCACTATTTGGGCGACATAGACGGGCATTTAATGCCTTTGTCCCCTGCCGTCAGGGTTAGGTATGATACACTATACAGGTAGTTGTACCAACCGCAATTCCTTTTCCATTTTTACCCTTGTCTACGTTGCCACCTGTCGGAGACCCCTTTAGCATATAAAAGGAGGCCCATGCGCAACTTAGAGGGAGGTCGAAGGCAGAAAAACACTCACGCTCGGTCTCGTTAGCAGCTAGTGTGTACTGTAGCACTCAGCGCTCCCGAGCAAGAACTCAATACACTCAGACATGCAGCAGTAGGAGTGTTATCTCTCCGGAGAGCTCCGAAGCTGGGTAAACTGCTCGTGTGCTTTGCCTCGATCCGCTCTTCGTGCGATCTCCGCCCCCCGCCGAACCGAAAGGGGCTCGGTCCGCCGGTCCCATAGGTGTTCGTGGATCAGTTTCCCCGACATCTTTGGCGTGCCAGGTAGGGGGCGTCGAGGTTGTGTGAACCTGATCCGGTGTTCACACGAGCTAGATCTTCGTCTTCTTCATCGACATGCCACCGAAGAAGAAGGCTTCGGCGGCAGCTATTTCGTCCACGTCGATCCCACCACCACCGGAGCAAAAGGGTGGCGGGGTAGACGCCAGCGGAAGAACGGGCATCGACGAGGGAGCTCACGGTGCTGCCAGGTCCAAGGACAAGGCTGCTCAGACCTCGGCGTCCGTACATGCACCGCGCCCATCTCAGGATGCGCAGGACCGACAGCGTCATGGTATTCGCAGGGCCATACGTTCGTTGGACCAAGATCGAGCTGGTGGATCTCGGGGTGCTCAAGACCAGCATGCACGCCAACATGCTGGCACGAGCGAGACACGGTCGCCTGGACGGGATACTGCTCCTTCTAACATAGTTAGAAGTCCGAGCATATCCCGCTCCTCGTGCCGTTCGCCACTGCCGCCCACCACTCCAGCAGAAGCTTTGACGCGAGCTCAACTGCTCCTGGATTACCCTCCAACGGCAGACAAGATCGATGGATGGAGGGCCACCATTCAGAGTCTCATCGGCTTCGCCAACGGCGACACTCCGCGGCAGCCGAGTACATCGCTGTCGCGGCAGGACTGCCAGGCATGAGCCGATGGCGACGAAACCGGTGGGGGTGCAACCACCATGCACTCTCCACCCCGAAGGCCAAGATCGCCGACTCGCCGGATCCACCTCGACAGCGACTCCACCGCATCATCAGATCCACGAGCTCGTCGCGATCAGCGCCAAGTTCTTCACGAACGACAGCAAGAAGACGCTCATACTCGCATCGAGCGCCGAAGAGAAGCGCGGCATCAATCGGACCAGCGCGCTGGGCCCTCTATCGACATGCATGCACAAGGGGAACCAGGCGACTTGCCTTACGCGGTAGGATGCCCTGCGTTCACTCGTGAGCTGCGGCAAGTGCAGTGGCCCAGCACGAAGAATTTCAAGCCAGACGTACCAGAGAAGTACGACGGCAAGTCGCATCCGTCGGAGTTCCTCAGCATCTACACCATCACGGTGCAAGCTGCCGGGGGGCGGGACGACAAGATCCTGGCCAACTACTTCCCGCTGGTGCTCAAGCCCAATGTCAGATCCTGGCTCATGCACTTGCCGGACAACTCCATATCCTCCTGGGCAGACCTATGCCATCAGTTTGTCGGTGCCTTTACAGGCGGCCACAAGCCTCATGGCCAAGAGAGCGACCTTCATCTGCTCGCCCAGAAGGAAGGAGAGCCCCTGCGCAAGTACATTCAGAGATTCAGCCGCATACAGCACAACATCCCAGATGTCCACCCTGCCGCGGTAATCAGCGCGTTCCATCAGAACGTGCGAAACCGCAGGATGCGGGAGGAGATGGCGATGTGCAAGATCAGAGACGTCAATGAGCTATATGCCCTGGCCGACAAGTGTGCACGTGCAGAGGAAGGGAGGAAACTCCCCGGAGAGAATACAGAAGCAGGAGGATCTGATAGTGAGGAGGCTGCCCCGGTAAAGAAAAACCGGCGGCGGAACAACAGGAAGAAGAAAGGCAGAGATGTGCTCGTCGTTGAGCAGTCCGGCAACGGAGGTGGCGCCAAGAAAGCCAAACCTGGTAGCTCCGGCGAGGAGATTGCCGCAGGCACCAACTACCAGGCTGTGGCGGTCGCCCACAAGCAGGACGGCACCAACAAGTAGTACTGCAAGATCCACCGCACCAAGGGCCATGACCTCCAGAGCTGCAAGAAGGTCGAGCAGCTTGTCGAGCAGCAAAAGGCTGAATACGAGCGACGCGACAAGGAGAAAGCCCGGGAAGGTGCTGGAGGAGCCGGCAAGAAATGCCCCGGCCGAGGAGGACGCCGCGGCAAGGCCAAGCAGCGGCAAGGAGACAGACCTCCCCGCGGCCGCGACAAGGATGAAGATGACGACAACGATGAAGATATGGATGATGACGAGACCGATGAGCAGGAGTTCCAGAAAGCCACAGAGGTCCTATGCGTTGAGGCGGTGCTTCTCTGCATACTTCACACCGCCAGCTCAAGCAGTGGGTGCGGGAAGTCAATGCGGCAGAACCACCCGTCGAGTCCCGCAAGCCTCTGAAATGGTCCGGCATGCCTATCATCTTTGATATTGAGGACCACCCTGATCGCATAACTGCGATCGGGTGCTTGCCGATGTTGGTTTCACCAACTATCCGCAACCTCAAGGTCACTAAGATGCTAGTTGACGGCGGGGCCGGCTTGAACCTGATCTCCTCCGCGGTACTCCAGAAACTCCAGATCCCTGATGGCGAGCTCGAAGTGACCGGCACATTCCAAGGAATCAATCCGGGAAGGAGCAAGCCGAAGGGAAAGATCACGTTGCCGGTGACATTTGGCAGCGAGTTGAACTTCAGGACTGAGAGGGTCACTTTTGACGTTGCTGATTTTCCATTGCCTTACAATGGGATACTCGGGCGTCCAGCACTCGCCAAATTCATGGCAGCCTCTCACTATGCATACAACATGCTGAAGATGCCAGGCCCGATAAGTGTCATCTCTGTCCCTGGCGACAAGAAGGATGCTCTTATCTACGCCGACAAGATCTACCGGGAGGCAGCAGCCGCAACAGATCGCAAGTCACTTGCCGTTGAAGCTCCCGGGACGAAGAAGAAGACTAAGTCCGGCAAGAGTTCTGATGCCCACTCCGGCAAGTGCACCTCTTCGGATGTCACATCCCTAGCTTCTGGTAATGCTCTAGGCTAGCTTCATGTGTGCATCATGTCTATATTCCAAAAGTTGAAATGAGGAAATTGAAAGCCTCGGAAATCATTTTAATAAAGGGGCAAGAAACCCTAAAATTGCAATCAGTAAATCCAAAATGCCCTAGAAATAGCTCTGACAATTTTGGCAAGAGTTATAAATCAAACCAAAATTGTGGGACATTTCTAAGGAATTATTTGGGCTCTGATTTTAAATCAATATTTTATTTGAATTTGGAGTTATATTCATAATATATAATGAATATATTTTCAAATGCCCTGAGATATTTTATGTTTATGAGGAGTAGACCTTAAGTGACATAAAATCATCCAGGGGAGTTTTGGCACTGTTTTCAAATTTGTTTGAATTTGAATTCAGTGGCAATTAAATAGAAAACAGAATTAAATAGAAATAAAAGCAGAGAGGAGAGAAGACTTACCTGGCGCTCACCTCTCAGCCCAGCCGGCCCAGCTCCTCCAGCGGCCCAGCCCACCGCCGCTTCTCCCCCTGTCGTCTTCCTCCCCCTCGCCCCGAAGCTGCTCGGTGGCGCGCGCGGCCACGCGCCCCGGCCACCTCCTCCCTCCCAGCCTGCCTGGCTCCTCCTCGACGCCCCGGTGACGCCACGCGCCTCCCCGACCCCCTCTCACTTCTCCCTCGCTCTCTGGACCTCCCTCCCCCTCGCTCCTCTGTTCCCCCCCCCCCCCCCATGACCGAGAGCCGCCGCCGACGTCGCTCGCAACCACCATGGCCACCGGCCACCCCTCGCCCTGTCGATAAGCCCAGAAGAACCGCCATCGTCTCCTGCATCGTGTACGCCAGCCCGTTCGACTGCGGGAGCCCTGCATCGCCGCCCACGCTGTCTTCCCCATCTCCGGCCGCCCGAGATCACCGGCGCCCGCTCGCCACCTCCGATGTCTCCCCCGAGCCGCTGGGCCTCCAATCGACCCCCTGTAAGCCCCGCCATTGTTCACCCCTACCCCCGTTCTCTTTTGCTCGCTCTGGCCGCCGATTCCATCAAGGCCAAAAATCACCGCCACGCGAGCTCGACTCCAGCGAAACCCCGGTGACCATTTGGTCATGGGCGTGCACCCGTTGTGCTTGCCGCGACCCGTAGAGCCCCTCCAGCGCCTCAGCTCCCTCGTTTGTGAGCAGCAGCGCCGAACCCGACCGCACCCGAACTCCGGCCGCCGCCGATTTGGTCGCCGCCGTCGATCCCGACCACCGCAGCTGCTGCCGCCACCATCACTGGATGCGCGAGTCTTCCAGCTCGATGTAGCCGCAAACCCCGAGCAAAACGGTGCCCTGTAGCGCCGTCCCGAGCAACTCCGGCGAGGTCTCGCCGTCGCCGTGGTCGCCGGCGTCACTTGCTGACGTGGCGTTGCCATTAGCGGCTAATCCCCCCCCAATTAGCACACTAACAGCCACTGACAGTAGGCCCCACCCCTGGTCAAACCCCAGTCAGCGCTGGGTTTGACCGGGATTAGCCCTGTGTCACTGACGTGTGGCCCCCACACGTCAGGTTTGACTCTGGGCGACCCAGTTGACGTGCTGACCCCAGCCTTACGCCATGCTGACGCAATATTCCTTTTCTGGAATTTAGTTTATTTTATAAATAATCAGGAAATTCCAGAAAATTGTATAAACTTCTAAAAATCATAGAAATTCAACCGTAACTCCAAATTAAATAATTTATATATGAAAAATTATCAGAAAAATTCAAGGAATCCATCTGTACCATTTTCATGCATGTTAGAACAACTTATAGGTGCTGTTTAGCACAAATCATATTAATGGCATTTGAATAATCACATATGGAGTTTGAATTTGAATCTTGTATTCAAACTAACTTCATTTAATTTGTTGCTAGTTGCATTAGCTCAAACACATTCATATTGCCATGTCATGAGCATGCATCATATTGTGCATTGCATTGATTGTAAATTTCTTCTTTGTTGCCGGTATCTGTTCCCTCCCGGTAGACGATGTTCCGACGTTGTGATCGTTGACACTGATGAAGACTCAATGTTATCTTCAGAAGTGCCAGGCAAGCAAAACCCCCTTGTTCATTCCGATACAATCCTACTCTCTCGCTCCTGCTCTCTTTTACTGCATTAGGACAACATCGATTCATCTGTTACTTGCTGCGGTAGCTGAACCCCTTTATCCTTTGCATGACCTGTCATTGCCACAGTAAATAGATGAAACCCACTAGCATGAGTAGGAGTTGTTTGAGCCCTGTTGTGCCTACTCATTCATGCTTGTTTGTCATGCCTGCTACTTCTTAGAGTTGTGTCAGGTCTGATTCATCCGGGATGAATCAGAGGTGTGTGAACATGTCCTACTGTGTGTGAGCTAAGTGTGTGAACACGATTTGGTAAAAGGTGTCGGTGAGAGGCCATGTAGGAGTACATGGTGGGTTGTCTCATTGAAGCCGTCCTCAGGAACTGATTTTTGTGTTTGTGATCCATGATTCAGCTACCTCCATACATTGGGCCCTGAAATATGACCCCGCTCGACTTCTTATTCACCCTTGTCCTCTGTCCAGGAGTTGCAAGTAGTTTCTGGTGTTTGTAGCTTACTGGAGGCCGTGGACAGCGCTGACCGTAGGGGTGGGCTGTGATGCGGTAGGTACGTGGCACGGTGTACCGGATGCCCGTTTGGTATCTCGGGAACCCTGTTCACATCGTTTGGGGTTGTGAGCGAAACTCCGGCCGGATCTCCTCATGGATGGAACCCGAATAGGCGATAAACCTGGACTAGAGACTTGAGTGTTTAGGTAGGTCGTGGTCTACACCCACGTCGGCTTTCGCTTGAAGTCTGCCGAGCACATGTCGTGTGCAGACGCTAAGTGGTGGAAACATGTATGAAGAAGTACACCCCTGCAGGGTTAACATCATCTATTCGAATAGCCGTGTTCGTGGAAAAGGACTTCTGGGTTGCTTATATCAGTTCATAGACAAGTGAAAGTGGATACTCTAAAATACGCAAGATAAGCGTGAGTGCTATGGATGGCGCTCTCGTAGGGAGACGGGAGTGGATCCATAGTGGTGTATTGATATGGTGAATATGTGGACTCGTGTGCGCCACCTCAAAAGAGTTACTTGCAGTTGTAGTTTAGGATAGCCACCGAGTCAAAGCTGGCTTGCTGCAGTTAAACCCCACCATCCCCTTTGTTGATGATGATGCATATGTAGTTAGTTCTGATGTAAGTCTTGCTGGGTACATTTGTACTCACGTTGCTTAATTTATGTTTTTGCAGAGAGACTTCAGTCTCACTAGTAGTTCCACATGGACTTCGACGTTTAGCTTGTTACCTCAGCTACGATCTTGTGCCTCAGCAGGATTTGGTAGATAGTCAGGCTTCTCAGCCTTTTTCATTTATAGATGTCTGTACTCAGACATGATAGCTTCCGCTTGTGCTTTGATATGTATGCTCTGAATGTTGGGTCATGAGACCCCTGTTTGTAATATCTCGCTCCTCGGAGCCTATTGATTAAATACTTGAGTTGTAGAGTCATGTTGTGATGCCATGTTGTATTTGCACATATCGAGCATATTGTGTGTATGTTATTGAAATGCTTGGTATGTGTGGGATCTGACTATCTAGTTGTTTATCTTTAGTAGCCTCTCTTACCGGGAAATGTCTCCTAGTGTTTCCACCGAGCCATGGTAGCTTGCTACTGCTCCGGAACACTTAGGCTGGCCGGCATGTGTCCTTCTTCGTTCCTGTGTCTGTCCCTTCGGGGAAATGTCACGCGATGAATACCGGAGTCCTGTTAGCCCGCTACAGCCCGGTTCACCGGAGTCCTGCTAGCCCAGTGCTACAGCCTGGATTCACTCGCTGATGACCGACACGTTCGATGCTGGGTCATGGATGCCTGTCCCTGTAAGTTTGTGCCACTTTGGGTTTACGACTAGCCATGTCAGCCCGGGCTCCTTATCATATGGATGCTAGCGACACTATCATATACGTGTGCCAAAAGGCGCAAACGGTCCCGGGCAAAGGTAAGGCAACACCCGTGGGAATACCGTGCGTGAGGCCGCAAAGTGATATGAGGTGTTACATGCTAGATCGATGTGGCATTGAGTCGGGGTCCTGACAGCGTTGGTATCAGAGCTTGACTGCCTGTAGGATTACCAAGCCAAACTGGTCGAAGTTGAGTCTAGAAATTCTTTAGTTATATAAGGGAATTGATTGTGGGATGGAACGTAAGGCTCTTTTTACTCCTTATACCTCATGGCCTTCTGATCTGAGTCATCATCTTCTCTTCTACGGGGATTAAGAACAAGGCTATCTCTTCTTTCCATCAGGATCACGTGTTACTAATCCGTAGACTTATAAGATTGTTGGATTAAGCTTCAGTTCAGTTTCTACCTCTGTATGTTAATTATTGATCTCGAAACCTTGATATTGTGCTTCTGAGTGACTATGCCACCATTTCTGTAGCATGTCTTAAATCTTTTCTGAGCATTTACAGCCGTTATGTTGTCCGAGTCATCCCAGGTTTCTAAACAGTCTGATGCATTTGCAAATTCCTTCCTCCCGTTTCGATGTTCCTTTGGGCCAGATTAACCACACTAATCGGTGAGTTGAGGTACTTTATTGCCTTGACATATATGTTGGAGCTGGTATTATGACCCTAGGTGTTTTAGGGGATCATCTAGTAATCTAGCCATGATTTGTGTCCCAGTGTGATGATTCTGGCCATCATTCTCATAAGCATCCCGTGATGCCACTTAGTTAGTAGGCATTTCACTTCTGGGTTTTAAACCCGAGATTCACCCTACTTACTTCATGTTGGTAGTAATTGCTAGCTCCCTTAGGTTATTAGTAACCTTTGCGATAGTCCTCGAGGTCCGTGGTATTTCCTTCTTCCAAATACCATGAACCATTCAGGCAGAAGTTATTGGATCAAAGGATCACAATTAGAGTACTCTTGAGGAGTTCTCCATTCATAAATCGTGACTCTGCCAGTCCTACCTCTCTGCATGGGTTATCCGGAAGAAACATGTTGAACTTCGTTCGACATACTAGTCCATGCATCCACAACTCAGAAAAACATATGTTCTTTTGAGTTTTCCCCCTTTAGTTGTCTTCTGACCGTCGTCTACCAATTGATAGTCAAGAGTATGCGTGCGTTCATTCATCGATGCCTATCACTCTTGTGGTCCGTCAAGCCATTCTATCACGGAATGACTAGGAGAAACAAACTCCAGTACCTCTTCCATATCCAGGATTGGGTCAAAGAAGTTGTGCTCCACAGAACAAATTGCTAATCCAGCTTTTGTTCTGCTCTACCTTGGAGTATTACCATCTTTTATATCGGGATTGTTATAAGAATTGCACACCATCCTATGAACTCTTGGTACAGTGATACTTCTTGCCATCATTGTTCATTCCTCGGTTCCTGTGTTATTGTAACCGGATTGTCGACAAGTGAATCGTGATGTGTGAAATCAATACTCCCAGCAACCTTGTTGCTTGGTAGTTAAATGGACGATAACCTCATTCTTAGTGTGTTGATTATTGAATCGTCACCCTAAGACTGATTGTGCTACCTAGTCCCTATTTCTGGTGCACTCCTCGATCGATGAGTTAGGATTATTTCAAATCTTCGCTCTATTGATCATATCGTCTTGCCTCAAAAAGCAAGATTATTCTCGAGCTTACTAACATATAGGTGGTTCGTGACTTTCCAAATATCTTCTTGGAAGTGTTATCGGGTTGTTTCCTGACTGTTATGTTGAACTCGTGATCAAGTTGGTTTCTTGTGAACCACCCTTTCTCCAAGAATCTGTGTTGGATATCCCGGAGCTAGTTGGTTAAGCTAGACAAAAACTTGGAGAGTTGGAAGATAAAAGCTTGCCTAACTTAGTTCATTTTTCAAAAGGGATATCTTGTGTTTGTGTGTGTTGAAGAAAGATGATATCTTCATCGATTGGTCCCTGTGATCAGTTGCTGGACCTATTGTCTTATCAATCCTTTGATTTGAGTGTAGGCTATCGTCAAATCAAATTAGTACCAACGATATTCGTAATGTTGTCTTACTCGTGGTTGATCCCTCGAGCATACACCATTATATCTTTTTGGTCTGACCAATGCTATCACCTTGTTCACATAGTTATGGAATTCCATCTCCATGGGAAGCTGGATGAATTGTTGTTGAGCCCATCGACAACATCCTTGTCTTCTCCATAATTTTGCTGAACATTAAGCTAGTGTTGGAAACTTTCGAAAGCATTTTCTTCATGCTAGTTCATGAAGTACTTGTTTGATGAAAGAAGTGACTTCCTCTTATATACGTGCATTTGGTGAAAGTTGCCGCCGTGAATTTGAGAAAGTTAGTTTTGCTTCCTCTGGAATCATCCCAAGTCAGTCATGCATACGTGCGAAGTATTCTATGGTCTGGAGACTTGCTACCTCCATTCTATATGTGTCCCTAGCACACCAAGCCACTGATTGATTTGTTCAAGGAGAAGAAGTTCCTTCTTAAGAGTATACCTTATGCAAGGACTTCGATATCCTCGATGATGGTTCCCCTCCTGAACTCGGTAGTGTTTTATTATAAGACTACTTTGTGGTCATGCTTGTCTGGGACAACGTGTTCACTTGTTGTAGCAGCACCAGCTCATGTTTTGGAGCTTACTATCGTAGTTCATTTCCCGAGAATCTCGCAACGTCACCTCGTCGATTTGTGTTGCAAACTTTCGTTTTTCTTCCTAGACTCGATGAGTCTGGAATATCCTGACACCAACCAGATCTGAATCTCAGGCAGATATGATGGTTTGGAACATTTCCCAAAAACTATAATATCGGTCCCTCGGAAACCGGTAAAGTGGATGTCGTGGCCAACACACCCAGCCGGAAGACCTGTTATTATAATATCTTGATTGAGGAAGTTGGCCACCTCCCCATAAGGATCTCGTAGAACTTATTCTAGTAGTTGTTCCTTATGGATTTTTGTGCTCCCGAAGTCCGACCTTTTTACTTGATGTTCTAGATATCAAACCATATCTATGGGTGGATTACGCTAGCACATCAAGGAGAACATTATAAGCGGAGTGCTAAATGTCTCTCGATCGATCATCCAGATTTTATTTGCTTGGCCTCGCTAAGGTGAAATCTGAGAAAGTATTATTCTCCTTTGCATCTGCATCGTCCATCGCTATTCATCATGGTAGTATGTTGTGTTGTCAGCACCCTTGACGCGGTTGTTGATAAAACCTTGATGATTGTGGAAATGCTCAAGTTCTTGAGAGCACGCACAAGCGCTACGTGTTGTCATCGGCACTAACTCGGATTCCTCTCAGCTTCCTCGACAATGCTATGACCTTTTCAAACAGTGAATTCACTCTCTATTGTTGGGTTCTTCCCAGTTACCAGAATCATTCCCAGCATTTGCATTTTGTTCCCAGCTTGCACCGCTAATGTGCCATTCTACCATGGGTCTCTTCCATTTCCGGTGGTAAGCAAATTCATCCATTACGTTGTCTTCAACAAGGTAATCCACATCATCCAAGTCCGAGTATGCCATTCTACCGACCCCCCTCCAAATGATCGCTCGAGATTTGCCTTAAGCTGGTATAAAGAGTTTCAATGATCTTTGAATCAAAGGTAATTCTTTTTGCCACTTAAGGGGATATTTCTACGAGTCACCTTCCCTAAGGTTCATCGTTATGGTATCATGGCAATTCAACTCCTCGCTACGTTGACAACCGGTCACCACATTCTTAAGTCTGAAATTGTTGTCTACCTAGTGAACCTTTGTCATCTGCTTCACTCCATTCCTATGGATGTGTGCTTCATCTCTCAACTCGAGAGATGTTGCTATGTCTCATTCCGAGAGTTAATCCTGAGTTGTTCGACCTTCGAGAAGAACGATTCTTTTAGGGTCTTTCCTTTCCTCTCGTTGTCATGTTAGTTGGAGTTCTCAGAGGAAGACGTCGAGACAAAGATGGTGATCGAAACAACGTTCCTATGAAGTGCAACCTGGTTTGTGAAGATTGTGCTAGTTTGCGTTCCCCCTTCACCTTACCCTACACTTGAATCTCGGGTCGAGATTCTTGTTTAGTGGGGGTGAGTTGTCACATCCCTAGCTTCTGGTAATGCTCTAGGCTAGCTTCATGTGTGCATCATGTCTATATTCCGAAAGTTGAAATGAGGAAATTGAAAGCCTCGGAAATCATTTTAATAAAGGGGCAAGAAACCCTAAAATTGCAATCAGTAAATCCAAAATGCCCTAGAAATAGCTCTGACAATTTTGGCAAGAGTTATAAATCAAACCAAAATTGTGGGACATTTCTAAGGAATTATTTGGGCTCTGATTTTAAATCAATATTTTATTTGAATTTGGAGTTATATTCATAATATATAATGAATATATTTTCAAATGCCCTGAGATATTTTATGTTTATGAGGAGTAGACCTTAAGTGACATAAAATCATCCAGGGGAGTTTTGGCACTGTTTTCAAATTTGTTTGAATTTGAATTCAGTGGCAATTAAATAGAAAACAGAATTAAATAGAAATAAAAGCAGAGAGGAGAGAAGACTTACCTGGCGCTCACCTCTCAGCCCAGCCGGCCCAGCTCCTCCAGCGGCCCAGCCCACCGCCGCTTCTCCCCCTGTCGTCTTCCTCCCCCGCGCCCCGAAGCTGCTCGGTGGCGCGCGCGGCCACGCGCCCCGGCCACCTCCTCCCTCCCAGCCTGCCTGGCTCCTCCTCGACACCCCGGTGACGCCACGCGCCTCCCCGACCCCCTCTCACTTCTCCCTCGCTCTCTGGACCTCCCTCCCCCTCGCTCCTCTGTTCCCCCCCCC